>NC_072381.2:18085984-18389015 GCF_028885625.2 Pongo pygmaeus | reverse complement strand
AGCTGGAAGTAACAAAAGATGAAGACACTTAAGGGAAGGCCATCCACCTCAGCTTCCAGCTGTAGTTAAAGCAAATGGCTTTTCCTCCGAACACCTAACTACCAATGAGAAGTTCCAGAGATTGGGGAGAAGATGAGGTGGGTAGCTTTGGTGCATGGACACTTCAGGAGTAAGAGCAGACCTGGGAGGGAGTTGGAACATAAACCTGCACAGTATTAGATAATTGGATGAGGGCTTAAGAAAGTAGAGATGGGGAAACAGAAATGGAGGAAGCCAAAGATGGATTTTGTTTCAATCAAAAGCACTTTGCATTGGTCTTGATTCTACCACTAGGCTGTACAGTGGTCGTAAATATCTAGATATCCTAAATCTTAAATATTTAAATTTCCAAAAATAAAAGACACTCGTCCATAGTCATTGCTGGCTTAGGCACCCTCTACATTTAGAACGGACAACTTTCAGAAAAAAAAAAAAGATAAAATTGACAATAGGCAGACCTCCTTGACCTCTTAGAAAGATGAGTTTTGAGCAGAACAAAGTGAATAAAATGAAGGAGTCAGACAACATGGCAGAAGAAAAGTCCAGGCAAATGCCCTGAGGCAGGAACACACTTTGCCCACAGAAAGGACAGTAAGAAGTTGCCTGTGGATGAAGCCCGTTGAGTGGCCAGATCATGTAGGTTCACCAAGTTACAACAAGGACTGCATTTTCTTCTAATTGGGAGGAAAGCCACTGGAGGACTTTGAAAAGGACACCTAGCTTGATTTATATCTCAGAAGTAGTATTCTGCCTGCTGTGTGGAGACTGCCAAGAGCTAATGAGGAAACACAGAGATGATTTTTTAGGCTATTAGAATAGTTCAGATAACAGAGAAAGGCTTGGTCTAAGGTGTTCGTGCGAGAACATCTTAAGAAGTGGTAGGATTTTGGATATATTTTAAAGTCCGGGGTGACAGAATTGACCTATAGATTGATGTCTTATTGGAGAGAAAGAATACAAGAATGAGTCCAATTGGAAGTTGGAAGGGGGAGATGGGGCTGAGCAACCATTCACATGGTTACTCCATTTCCTGAGAAGAAAAACATTTAGGGAGGAGCAGGTTCAGAGGAGAAAACAAAAAATACTTTTGCAGGGATATTAATTTTGAGAAGTCTATAGGACACCAATGTGGAGCAGTCAGGTAGGCAATTTCATATATAATCCCAGGGTCCAGAAGGGAGGTGTGAGTAGAGAAATAAACTTGGAAGGTGGCATATAGATGGTCTTGAGAACCACAAGCTTTCGCGAAATTCCCTTGAGAAATTTCCCAAGAAAGAGGAGCTGAAAACTGACTCCTGGAGCATCTCACCCATTAGAGGTGAGGTCAATTAAGATGAAGACTGAGAACTGACCATCAGATCTGGTCAGGTAGAGGCCACTGATGATAGCATCTCAAGTGAAGTCAATGGGGGGACTGGGTCAAGAGTCTGAAATGAGTTCAATAAAGAGAGCGAGGTGAACAATTTGATACAGTGGGTGGACACATATTTTTCAAGGAGATTTTCTTTAGCAGAGAGTAGAAAAATGAAAACAAAGCTGCAAAGAGATGCAGGAATAAGACATTTTTTTCTTGGAATAGGAGGTATTACAGGTAAGAAAGGAAAAACAAAAGACACTGCAACAGAGATCAGAGATAATTGCAGGAACAAAGTCCTTGGTTGGGCCAAGGGGCTGGAACCCCATGCATAAGCAGAGTGGTTGGCTCAGATAAACTCTTAGTTGGTTCACCCACTGTCGCAGGAAGGAAGCAGAAGATTTGGGTACCAGTGGGTGGATTTAATGGTAGCAGTAGTGGGAAGGTCTTTTTAGAGAGTTGCTATTTTCTCAGATGAAATTAGGAAAAAGATCATTAACCGAGAATGAGGAGATGGGAGAAACTGTTGCAGATTTGAGGACAAGGAAGGTGTGAAAGAGACCTCTCAGGGGTAGGTGAGTGGACTGGCCAAGAAAACAGAATCAACAGGTAGAATTCAGTGCAGGTGGATATTTGTGGTCATGAACTTCCAGGAAAACAGTCCCCAGAGTGGTCTTTTTCCCCCACTATGTGTGTCTGCTGAAATTCAAGGGCAGAGTGAATGAGAGTCAGGTTTAGGCTGATGTCAGATTTCCCAGTAGAATAAGACAGAGGGAAAGAGGAACAGAGAGTTGAGAATGTCTGTCTCCACCACAGGAACTCAGATAAGGAAGGAAATGAGGATCTGAGGAGAGGAGGTGATGGGCTATCAAACGATGTTGGTTACAAAGATATAAAATTACAGGACAGAACAAGAGGAAGACTTCTCAGAGAGTGATATCGGATATGTCCAACGAGATCATAGACATTCTCTTTTAAGATATGTTTAAAAGAAGCTCACTTCTCCTAATATTGAATTATCTATGAGCTACATAGTGACAAATAAATGAATGAGGAAAATCTCAATTTTTCTTTTCCTATTGGATTTAGTTGAGAACACTATAAGAATGACAGCAGATACAACAGAAAAAGTTCTTCTCAAATTTAAGATCAGAAATAGTAGAACTTGGGGAGACACATATGATGACAAAATACTTCAAAAAATGTATTTGCCCAATTACTTTTTAATTATTAGACCACAGAAGTATTCTATTATTCTTACTTATGAATCAGACATTTACCGAAGGTAAATTAATTGAACTACGAATTTTTAATTTTTGAAAGATCCAACTCATTATGTTTGATACAAACAGTAAGTTCTCTACTTCCTCATAAAGAACAGTTCATTTGGGTCCTAACATCAGCTTAATTAGCTTGGAAAAGTGGGGCTTTTCTACTGAATTTGAAGGCTAAGGTTTGTGGATTTCAATTTCTCTTTTCTGATTTGGTAGGTACTGTGGTCTGAATCTTTGCATTTCCCTCAAAATTCATATGTTGCAACCTAATCACCAATGTGATGGAATTACGAGAGGCCTTTGGGAGGTGATTAGCTCATGAATGGGATTAAGCACCATTATCAAAGAGGTCCCAGAGAGATCCACTGCCCCTTTCACCATGTTAGGACACAGTAAGAAGGTACCATTTATGAAACAGGGGAAGCTGTGTGTTACTGTAACATCATTAGAGGTGCTCTATGTCATATGCATTAGAATCAAGAATGAAATCATGGTTTCTTTTACCCCAGAAAAGGTGGTCCTCACAGATACTATGAAGGTAATGGAGTAAAATTATCTAAAATTTATGGAAACTCAGAGGGGGAGAGTTTGTCACCAGACACCAAATCTGCCTCAACCTTCGACTTCCCAGCTTCAGAACTGTGAGAAATAAAAGCGTTTTTGATAAGCCACCCAAGTGATGCTATTTCATTACAGCAGCCTGAATGGACTTAGACAAAGTTATTTTGCAAAGTACCTACAGATGTGCCTAAAATCACAGTATGATTTCTTTTTAAGAGATGATGGAAAGAATGTAATCATTTGGGATATTTGGCAACCCTGACAATCTTCCTATATCCAGCCGGCACTTCATGCCCCCTATTGGGCAACTCTAAGGAAAACTAAGACATTGACTTTTCTGTCTCTTGGTTCTATTTTGGCTTATGATGAAGCGGAGAAGGAAAAATATTTTTGAATGGTCTTTTATTGGGAGTTGGTGTTAGTTGGACAAGAAGAAGATCCTGAGGGATTTGGGGACTGATCAAGGGAAAAGATACAATGTCTAGGAGGTGGCTAAAGCACACACAGCTTTACTGGGTAATTATGACAACTCTGCATGGGAGGAAGCCCCTCACAGCAGGATTCTGTGCGGAGGCTATGGCACACAGAGGTTGCTACTTAGAAGGGGAGAAGGGCCAGGGAATTCCCAGGAGAGGAGATAGCAGACGGGTCCCACGTGTCGAGGTGATGTCATTCAGCAGTACGGTGGCAGTCTCTGGGTCAGAGAGCTCTGAAGGCCCCAGCAGCTTATGCCTTACAACCACAAGGCTGCATCTTACCTACGGTCAGCAGGTGGAGATGAGGTTTCACGGGGTATGCAAGGCAGGCAAAAGGGCTAAAAAAAACTACTTATTTGGGCTAGGTTTAAAACAACTGGATGGGCTGGGTCTGGTGGCTCATGCCTGTAATTCCAGCACTCTGTGAGGTCAAAGTTGGAAGACTGCCTGAGGCCAGGAGTTCGAGAATAGCCTGGGCAAAATAGTGAAACCCTGTCTCTACAAAACAAACAAACAAACAAACAAAAATAAAAACTAAAAAACCCTGAAAATTAGCCGGGCCTGGTGGTGCATGCCTGTATTCCCAGCTACTCAGGAGGCTGAGGTGGGAGGATCACTTGAGCCCAGGAGTTGGAGGCTGTAGTAAGCTATGATCGTACCACTGCACACCAGCCTGTATGACAGAGTGAGACCCTGCCTGTAAACACAAACAAATAAATAAATAACAGCTGGGTGTGTAAAAATTTGAGTTTGGTACCATTAGGCTTCTGAGATAATGCATTTCAACCTCCATTGAAGAAATAAACAACCTGGGGACCAATACACAGAGTCTATCTTTACCTCATTTATGTAACAGAGGAAGTAGAGAAGATATTGTAAAAATGTTTTTTTTTTAAAAAAAAGAAAGAGAGAACTAGGACTCTTATCCTCCTCTCAAAATTTGGAAGTTCCCTAAGGTTATAATATTATTAATATAATACTAGTTAAACATTTATAGAGTGCTTGCTATGTGCTAAGCACTTCACATTTCATTATTGCAACCATCCTTTAAGATAATATTTTTGTACCAATTTCGCACACAGGAAAGCTGAGCCTAGAGAGGTTTCCTAACTGGCTTAAGCTCTCAGAGCCAGGGAAGGATAGTGGGCTTCAATTCTAGGCAGTCTGAATGGAGAATTGGTGTGTTTAACCCACTAGACACACAGTCTTTCATCTGAGGATTTTTCCCCTCGGGGATCAAGAGGGTCACTGCACCTATTGACCTGGAGCTGTTCTCTGGATTCCAGGAATAGAAGAGCCAACAGAATCCTTTCTGACCATGTATTTCCAGTGCTACAGTGCTATTTCTTCACTCCTTCCCCAGCACCTACCCACTGATGCCCATGGATTGCTTCCCAACTCCTGATTAATGTAAGCACTATGCACATTTAAAAGCAAGGTCAGATTAAAAATAAATGAAAGGTCTTGTACAGAGAGGAACACTTCCTACCCCATACCTTCACCTACCCAGGACTCTGAATCTCTGATTACTAGACTATACCTTGCTGGAGAGGAGAATGACTAGTGACTGCTGACCTTCTCATGTCTTGGTGGAGCAGAGGTAATCACATGGTTAACTCAAAAGGCCAAACACATTTCGTGCTGCTGTTGGCAAAAATAAAAATGAACATGAGGAGACGAGGTGCGATGGCTCCTGCCTGTAATTCCAACACTTTGGGAAGCTGAGGCAGGAGAATTGCTTGAGCCCAGGAGTTTAAGACCAGCTGTGGGAAACATAGTGAGACCCCACCTCCACAAAAAATATTTTTAAAAATTAAAAAAAAATAGCCAGGTATGATGGTACATGCCTGTAAGTCCCAGTTAGTCAAGAAGCTGAGGTAGGAGGAACACTTGAGCCCAGGAAGTACAGAGGCTGCAGTGAGCTCTGATTGCACCAGTACACTCCAGCCTGTGCAATGGAGGAAGACCATGTCTCAAAAAAAGAACAAAAAGAATGAACACGGGCAACAATGTTGCAGTGTTCCTTACAGCAGTTCTACCTTAGTTCATCTGGACACACACAAAAGACACACAGAACATAGTTCTACACACTGTGTGCCTGTATGTGTTTGCTATTGCTGCTGTAACAAATTACCATAAACAGTGGCATAAAACAATACAAATGTATTATCTCACAGTTCTGGAGGTTGGGAGTGCGAAATGAGTCTTACTGGGGGAAAAAAAAATCCAAGGCTGTGTTCCTTCTGGAGCCTTCAGGGAAGAGTGTGTTTTCTTGCCTTTTCCATCTGCTAGAGGCTGCTGTATTACTTGGCTCATGGCCCCTCCACACCTTCAAAGACAGCAACTGCAGTTTCCTTCTGACCGCTGCACCTGTTGTCCCATCTCCCTCTCTGACTCCAACTTTCCTGTTTCTTCTACTCACAAGGACCCTTGTGATTACACTGTGCCCACCCAGCTAATCCAGGAAAATCTTCCTAGCTCAAGATCTTTAACTTAATTACATCTGCAAAATTTTATTTTGCCACATAAGGTAACATATGCATAGGTTCCATAGACTGGAACATGGACATCTTTGGGGGGCGATTACTCAGCCTACTCTAGTGCTCCACATCTGTGTGCGCTTGGTAGGGAGTCATCCTTCTCTAAGGATACCTCCCTATGGAGGCCTAACAACTCTTAAGTCTTCTTACATAAGGTTGACAAAAGAATTCAAAGAGCTGTCCAGAAATTTGAAATTAACAAATGAAATCAGAACTCTCCAACAAAATTGCTAGGTGTACTTAAAAGAATTTCTGCCATAGGCAAGAATCAGTACTATGCTTCACCTGAATATGTGCATCAATTTTTTATGAGAGACTGTTTTGCACATTAGGAAAAGCCATATCCTTTAGGGATCCCCATAATCACTGACATATGGTAGTTGAGAAGTGTTTGATGATTCTAATTTTAGTTTTTAAATGATGTTTTTAAAGGTAGAATTTGATGTCTGAAATTCATTGCTAAATTCAATGATCTTATTCTATATGAATCTCAGCAAAGAAACCAGATATCTGTGGTTCCAGAATGAACTCTTTTTTTGATGGGGTTTTTAAAACTCATGAAATCTCTTTTATGATGTAACAGAATTATAGCCAACATCATTTGAGTAAATATCAAAGACACTGCACTATGGAGAAGCAGGTCTGGCATCACCTGATTGACTGAGTGCTTTTAAATAAAAGCCAGCAACATCTTCCTTGCCACATTGCATTATTAGTTCTCCCCAGCAATGCAGCACTACAGTTAGTGGTAGCTCAGTTGCACAATGGAAGAAACAGGGTTCTAAGAGTAAAGAGACATAGCTGGGGACACATTGCTGATGAGTACTACAGTTAGGTTTCCAACTCAGCACTCTCAGATACCAAAGCTCTCATTGTTCCCTGTCTTAGTCCATTTGCGTTGCTATAACTGAATACTTGAGGCTGGGTTATTCATAAAGAAAAGAGGCTTATTTGGCTCATGATTCTGGGGGTTGGAAAGTCCAAAATTGGACAGCTGCATCTGGTGAGGGCCTCAGGCTGCTTCCACTCAGCAGCTGGAAGGGGATCAGGTGTGTGTAGAAATCACGTGCCAAGAGGAAAAGCAAGAGAGAGAAATTGAGGAGCCAGATTCTTCTTAACCATCCTGCTCTTGCCGGAACTAACCTATTCCCAAGACAGTGAGAACTCACTCACCCCTGAGGAAGGGAATTAATCTATTCATAAGAAATCTGTGCTCATGAACCAAACACCACCCACTAGGCCCCACCTCCCAACGTTACCTCATTGGGGATCAAATTTCAACATGAGTTTTGGGAGGCACAAACTACATCCAAGCCACAGCACTCTTAAACTCTGCCATGTTGTCTTGAGTTGAGTCTCTTTCACTATTCTCCTTGTTTCCATAGTCTTGAGCATGATCCCTGTAAACAGCCAGGGTGATCCTACCCTTAAACACAAAATTCTCCAACTTACCTGGGCCTAACCAGGACTCTTATGAATCACCTTCTTTTCCCCTTACGTTGAATAAATGTGTTAATGGGAACTTTGTATTTATTCTTGAACAAATTTAATACAACAGTATATCTAGAATGCTGTTAAAATTCAGGGACTTTGTGTATTACTAGTCCTGTAGATTCTAAAATAGTCTCTTTTAATATCTACCAGGATGTTTCATACATTTGTTTTATTAATTTTATTGAAAATATAACAATATTGACAACTTAGAAAGTATCAAATAAAATTTAGTCTTTATCTCAATATATGTTCAAGACTTTTTGCATATTTTCTTTTTTTTTTTTTTTTTTGAGACAGTCTCGCTCTGTTGCCTAGGCTGGAGTGCAGTGGTGCAATCTCTGCTCACTGCAAGCTCCGCCTCCTGGGTTCACGGCATTCTCCTGACTCAGCTTCCTGAATAGCTGGGACTACAGGTGCCCGCCACCAAGCCCGGCTAATTTTTTTTTTTTTTTTTTTTTTTTTTGCATTTTTAGTAGAGACGGGGTTTCACTGTGTTAGCCAGGATAGTCTCGACCTCCTGACCTTGTGATCCACCTGCCTCAGCCCTCCCAAAGTGCTGGGATTACAGGCACGAGCCACCGTGCCCGGCTAACTTTTTGCATATTTTCTTTAAAATTTCACTACTTTTAATTGTACTTCTAATACAGACACTTCTGAAATCAGTTTTCACATTGCTGCAGCCTTACCAATTTATAGAAACTGTTTATGTGATGTTTTGATTCTTCATTTATATATTTGCTTCAAATATATTCCCAACATACCTTTTCAACCTGTTTTCTTGTAATGCAGTTTACTATTTTAAAATAACAGTATGTGTTGCTTTGTGAATATTTTTATTATATCAAAACTAAGAAAGACTTTTCAACCTTTCCATTGTTCTAATAAATCAACACATTTATTCTAATTATGATTTGTTTTATATCCAACTCTCTACTCAAGTATATTCCATTTAACTCTCTAATTGGTTTTGACACAAGGTGTGGGCCTAATTCTTTAAGTACTTAACTAGTTATCCCAATGCAATTTTTATATTGTTTGTTAAATAATTTTTGCACTATTGTTTTATATTTTTTATAAATATTACATAAATTGAAAGCCAGTTGGGAGTTCAATTTATAATAGGACATTCATTTTCTTAAGTGTCTTATTGTACACACATGTGTATACATATATATATACACACACATATATGCATATATACATGCATTTTAAAAAATGTATCCTTCTCTTTTGTTACTTGACTATGTACTTGAATTTGAATATTGAAATAAATATGAAATTGGTGGTTGACTATATACGTAATTGGATAGTTATTGTTATTTGAATATTTTGTTTATTGTGACTTGAATATAATCAAGATGATTAATCCACTTACAATTCTTCTCTTTCAAAATATTACATGACATAGAAGCTCATTTTAGTTGACACTTACTATTTGTACAAATATTCCAAAAGTCATTTCTCTGGCTTTTCAGCAGGATATAAAGGTTAAAAGTTCAAAAAAAGTTCAGTAAATATAGATATAAATAAAAATAATTAAAATATAATCTAAATTGCCCAGGTTGATTTCAAAATCCTTTTAGTTTTTACATTTCTTTCCCCTTTTCTCATTTTTGTATTCATGGTTAATTTTTTACTTTTGTTTCCCATGTACCTCTTTATAGGTCACCTGTATCTTTTTTTTTTTTTTAATATACTTTAAGTACCGGGGTACATGTACATAACGTGCAGGTTTGTTACATAGGTATACACGTGCCATGGTGGTTTGCTGCACCCATCAACCCGTCATCTACATTAGGTATTTCTCCTAATGCTATCCCCTCCCCCAGCCTCCCACCTCGTGACAGGCCCCAGTGTGTGATGTTCCCTCCCTGTAGGTCACCTGCATCTTTAATGGAACAAAGTCAAAAGCACAAAAGCAAGCACTTTTTCGCCTCTTAAATGTAGTCTCTTTAATGCATTTTATTTATTTATCTTTTTTCAGTCAATTTAAGAAGTTTATTTGGCCAAAGTTAAGGATGTGTGCCCATGACACAGCCTCAGGAGGTCCTGGTGACATGTGCCCAAGGTGGGGTCAGGGCACAGCTTGGTTTTACACATTTTAGGGAGACATAAGACATCAATCAATATACGTAAGATGAACATGAGTTTAGTCCGGAAAGCCGGGACAACTCAGAGACAAACGGTTGCATGTTTTTGAGTTTCTGATCAGCTTTTCCAAAGGAGGCAATCAGGTATGCATTTATCTCGCTGAGCAGAGGGATAACCGTGAACAGAATAGGAGGCAGGTTTGTCCTAGGCGGCATTGTAAAACTCGTTATGGCAACATCTTCTGTGTTTTTCTTTTCACTGGGAAAAGATTACTCTGGGTAACTGTCACGTGGGAAACAAGAGCGAGAGAGTGGAGGCCACTGACCAATGCCATGGGCAGGCAGAGGGGGTGTTGGCTTTGAGTAGGCAGGCAGGATGGGGGAGAGAAGGGAGGGAGGCATCTGCTCAGGATTCTTAATGATGAGACCAAAGGACTGGGCGACAGACTGGTTCTGCATCTGAGGGAGAGGAAGGTCATTGAGAATGACTCTGAGGTTACTGGTTTGCGTAACCAGTTAGAGAGAAATGCCTTTTGCTGAAACAGTGGAAATGTGCCAGGATATGGGGAGACAAGATCGTAAGTTTCAATCTTGGATGTGTTGAGTCTGAGGTGTTTTTGAGAAAACCAAGAGGAGATGTCAAGAAAGAAGCTGGATTTGTTCTTTCCCCAGCTAAAAGATTAATAGCGAGTGACCTGGTTACACCTTCCACCTTCTCAGTATCTCCCTGCAGACCAATTATAAAACTGTACAGCTGAGCCAGACTAGTTTTGAGTACGCCATCACATACCAGGCTGCTGTGGAACCGAATCCGCAACCTGCATGAGACTTTAATCAAAGCTTTTGTCAAGTTTTATACAGGAAGAAAAGATGTTTAGCGATTTGAGTCACTCTGCGATTGTTTTGCAACGTGTTATTTGGATTGTAGATTAATATTGTCCAACACAGAGTCCAAGTGGGATGGAACAAAATGTCAAGGAGAATGTGTTTTTAGGCATTTCTCTAATGTCAACAGAATACTCATAGTTTTTGTTATGCTAGTTCAAAGCATGAACCATTTCTATTATTCCAGTTATTCAATATTTTTACAAAAATAGTACATAAGTTGCCATACTGAAGATTTTTTAAAAAGTCTTTAAATATGAAGCTACCAAAAGGCATGTGAGATTGTTACAGCTGATAAGGCAGAGAGGCAGCTATCTAACTTATCAGATATGAGAAGACATGTTAATCCAAAGGAATCAGTAAAGATCAGGTAATATGCGTATTCCTTGATATGTAATTCCAGGACTTGGATTCCATAAGTCCTTTTTTGAAACAAATAAAAGCATTTAGTGCTTTATAATCTTTGGAGCTGGGGAAGGTGATCGAGAAACTATAAAGAAAATCTAGAAGAACTAAGATCCATGATTAACTGGTATTTAGAACACTTCTCTACTTTTAAAGTCGACTCAATTCTTCAAAACTTAATTAATATAATTGTACTCAACTGTCTATGAAACTTAGATAATGACTATTACATACAAAAGATATTTGCAGTTGTATATTTATTGCAGCACTATTCACAATAGCAAAGATATGGAATCAGCCTGAGTGTCCATCAATGTATGACTGGATAAAGAAAATGTGTGGGGTGTATATACCTACTTACACATGCACACATATACGCACCCCATGGAATACTACTCAACCCTTAAAAAGTATGAAGTCACATCTCTTGCAGTGACATGGATGGAACTGGAGGCCATTGTCTTAAGTGAAATAACTCAGAAACAGAAAGTCGAATACTAAGTGGGAGCTAAACAGTGTGTATGCATGGACCCATAAAGTGGAATAATAGACACTGGAGACTCGGAAAGGTGGGAGGGAGGTTAAGGAGGAGAAATGACCTAACTGGTATAATGCACGCTATTCGGGGGATGGTTACACTAAAAGCCTAGACTTGCCCACTACACAATATATCCGTGTAACAAAACTGTACTTGTACCTGCTAAATATATAAAAATAAAAAAATTAAAAATAAATAAACTTAGTCAAGGAGTCTTTTGTTCAACACTTTAAGCAAAGCCCCATTTAGTCCCGGTGGCCACTAGATGGCAAACTTTGCTAAAGAATACTGCCCCCACTGAAAAGATTTTTGCAAGATGCAAATCTTCCTGAAAGCATTTGGGTTCCAGCTGCCATCAAATCTTAAAACACTTCTTCAGGGTTCTGTAATTAAAAAGCAAATTCGTGACTTCACAATTGTAGGAGTTTAGAAATAATCGAATCAGGTCTTTTTTCATTTTCTGGAAACTGAAGCCAAAAATAGTTGAATGGTTTACTGTCGTGTTAGTTAAAGGCAGAGATGGGCTCCCACTCAGGCCTCCAGCATCTTCCTGTAGTAATTTTCCACATTGTTTTCTAAAACTGTAGCACTGTTATAATTACTATTATCAGAATGAATTTACTCTGGCAAATAAGAAGTCATTCTTAGAACGATCACGAAGAAATTTTGAATCACTACAATCCCATACTCCTTGGCAGTCAACTCATTCATGTTATACTATTTAAAGCAACTAAGAAGCTCAAAAGATTTAAAATAATCCTTTAAGAAAGTGTAGCAAGTAGTCCCTTATGTTGGATTGAGATTTTTCCTTATTTTTAGGTTCACGTTGGATGGAAAACATATTAGTCAGAAAAGATTTGGAAAATCATTAATCTAATAATGAGAAAAATGAAGAGAATGAAGTGTTTCTGATAAGAAAAAAAGAATTGGAAAATGGAACCAAGGTAGATCTCAAAACGATGGCTTTCATCAGTACAGAATCAGGGCACGCGAGTAAGACAACCTTGGAATACTTGCTATCAAAAGCTTTGGTTTTGTTAAGAGAGGACCAAGCTAGAACTGGAAGAGTTTCACAAAAACAGTGCCAAGAATTTGCAAAACAAAACAGACTTTAATCTTGGTTTGGATTCGAGTACGTTATATGCCAATCATAAGGTTATGTCTGGGGTGGACATGGGGAATTATAAAACCACATGCCAAATGCAAGCGGGAGAGATGTTTCAGAAAATAGCCTTCACAGTTCCCATCCTAAAGTCAGTCTACATTTGGCCCAATCTTCCATCTGGAAGAACTCCAGAGAGCAAGACAACATGAGGTCCAAACTAGGATATGCTCCACGCTACAGAGAGAGAGTGGGGAGCAGAATGAGTGAGGCTATGGGAGCCTTTACAATCCTTCAGCCATGAAACCCTCAGTGAACAAAGTCCAGCCTCGTTAGCACAGCAAAAAATCCCCCGTCTGGGCTAATTCTTGCCTACCTTTCTACCATCATTCCAGAACACAACTCAACTCCATCTATGGTATACTGGGGTACACTGGTACATACCATTACCCCTGTTGGGTATACCACACTGAATCTAAGCTGCTTTCTGAAGAGCTCTTGTCCTTCTCTAGCCCCTTCTCATAGGGGCTAGAGATAGATACAGGTGCATCCTGTCTGTTGATGCACCTGAAGAACCATTCCAATGTCAAGACCAAGTTCAAATGATACCATCTGCATTTGTTTCCTGGGGCTGCCACAGCTATGCACCATAGGCTAGGTGGCTGAAAGCAATGGAAATACACACTCTCCAGTTCTGGAGGCTAGACATTCAAAATCAAGGTGTTGGCAAGGCCATGCCATTTCTGAGGCTCTAGGGGAGAACTTGTTCTACACCTTTCTCTTAGCCTCTGAGGTTGCCAGCAGTCCTTGACATTCCTTGGCTTGTAGATGCATCTGTCCCATCTCTGCCTCCACCTTTGGATGACCATCTTTTCTCTCTGTGTGTCTGTGTCTTGGTTTTCTCTTCTTATAAGGACATCATCAGTCATAGTGGATTTGAGGCAACCCTAATTGAGTAAAATCTAATCTTAATTTGATGATATCTTAAAAAACCCTTTGTTTCTAAATAAGATTACATTCATAAGTACTGGGGATTGTGACCTCAATATACTTTTTGGGGAAACACAATTCAACCCAGAACACCACCTTTTTCTATTCCTCCTCCAGACCCCAAGAGTAGGTTGCTACCTCTATGCATTTACCCTACAATAACACTGACCACACTGGAGGCAACTGCAAGGCACTCACTCTTTCTCCTTTGAGATCCCAGGGTAAGCAGAGTCTGTTTCTTTCTATTTTCCATGTTTGTGCTTGCCTTGCTTGGCACTTTGCCTGGTGCATAGTACTCCAGGCCCATGAATGAACATAATTCTCTGCAGCTTAATTCGGGAATATCCCCAGCTTCCTAGCATATTCCCTATAGATAAGCCAAAATGTCAGATTGAAACAATCCCCCAAAGGAGATCCTTAGCCGAGAGGAGGCTCAGACTGCAAAATTCTGAATAAGAAAGGGTGGGGGTTGGGAGATCAACGCTTGGATCACTGATGCAAGCATTTCCAAGGTTACCGATGGCTTCAGGGAATGGCAGGTAGGGGTAAAGGGCAGGTAGATTATGAGGCAGAGACTGTCATTTTGGGGGAACTACCTTTTTCAATAACACAAACACATGTCTTCTGGTATGATATGTCTTTTCTGCAATAGCTTGATCTCAAACTAGTAAGTTTCATTCTCTCTCTCCACTTTGGCTAATACCAACACCTGGCATTTAAGTTTCTGCAGAAGGTGGCCCCTTGCTCTTGGGGGGCCTACTGAGGGGCTCTGGAAATACAACTAAGATAAGATTGTCCAAGACGTGTAATGGCAAACTGTAGGCACCTGCAGAATTTCCTTCTTTTTCTCTCTACCTCACCTGTTTTTTATGGATTTGTGATCTCCCATCAATACAGAAATGTCCATACCTTGGGCTTGCACCCTTTCCTGCCATTTTGGAGACTAGGTGGTACTGCAGCAGCTGATCATGCCTCTGTGTTTGGTTTTAGCCAATGGCGAATGTCTCTGCTTGTAAGTAGACAGAGTGATAGAACGGCATCAGCCAGGTGTGGGGTCCCGATCAGGCTGCAGTCACACTGAAGCCACAGGATCAGAAGTCCTGTTTATTAGTCTGTTCTCACACTGCTAGAAAGAAATACCTGAGAGTGTGTAATTTATAAAGAAAAGAGGTTTAATTGGCTCATGGTTCCACAGGCTGTACAGGAAACATGGATGAATATGCCTCAGGAAATTTACAATCATGGCAGAAGGGAAAACAGGCATGTTACATGGCTGGAGCAGGAGGAAGAGAATTTAAGGGGAGGTGCCACTCACTTTTAAACAAACAGATCTTGTGAGAAATCACTCACTCACTATCATGAGAACAGCAAGGGGGAAATCTGCCTCTACGATCTAATCCCATCCCACCAGCCCCCTCCTCCAACAACGGGGATTACAATCCCACATGAGATTTGGGTGGGGACACAAATCCAAACCATACCTCCATGGCTGCTGTAATATCTAACCAACCAAAACCTCATTGCCCCTCTTCCTGATAGAGTCAAAGGTCTAGGGCAGCTCTGAGGCAGAGCCAAGACCAATCAGTTTGCTCCAACCGACTTGCCTTTGGCTGTTGGCAGACAGAGAGCAGCAGCAGCCCCTAGCCTGAACAGCATCTACTCTTAACCACTCTGTACCATATCCTTTTCATTTAACCAAATAGATCCCTTCTTTCTTCTGGAAAAGGAAACTGTGTTCTATTATTATGATTATGATTATTATTATTGCTAAATATACATAACCTAAAATGTACCATTCTAACTATCTTTTTAATTTAAAGAATTTAGAGACAGGGTCTTGCTTTGTCACCCAGGCTGGAGTGCAGTGGTGTGACCACAGCTTACTGCAGCCTTAACCTTCTAGGCTCAAGGGATCTTCCTGCCTCAGCCTCCTGAGTAGCTAAGACTACAGGCATGCACTGCTGTGCCTGGCTAATTTTTTTAGATTATTTTTTATAGGGACTGGGTCTTGCTACATTGCCCAGGCTGGTTTTGAAGGCCCAGTCTCAAGCAATCCTCCTGCCCCAGCCTCCCAAAGTGCTGGGATTACAGGCATAAGCCACTGCGCCCAGCTCCTTTTAACAACTGTTAAATGTGCAGCTCAGTGGCATTAAGTACATTCACATCATAGTGCAACCATAACCACCATCCATCTCCAGGACTTTTCAGCATCCCAAACTGAACTCTGTACTCATGGAACAATCACTCATCTTCCTCCGTTCTCTCCACTCCCTGGGAACCATCATTCTACCTTCTATTTCTACATATTTGTCTTCTCTAGGTACCTCAAGTAAATGGAATCATGCCATATTTGTCCTTTTTGTGACTGGCTTGTTTCACTTCACATAATGTCTTCACGTGTGAGAAATACCTTCCTAAAGCTGAAAATCATTCCATGTATGTGTATAGACCACGATTTGCTCATCTTTCATTTGCTGATGGACAGTTGGGTTGCCTCCACCTTTTTGGCTATTGTGAATAATGCTGCTAGGTCATGGCTATACAAATCTCTCTCTAGGTCCCTGCTTTCAGTTCTCTTGGGTGTATATCCAAAAGTGGAACTGCTGGATCACATGGTAATTTTATGCTTAATATGTTGAGGAACTGCCATACTGTTTTCTGCAGTGGCTGCTTCTTTTTCCATTCCTACCAAATCTGCTTCCTTTATTCCCATTTTAAGATATCTTAAATAAGAAAAGTGACCCAGACACCTCCATTCAGCACAAAGCACATCAGAGACAAAGACCCCAGCGATGTTCCCCAACAACCTCGGACCAAGGTGGAAGAGCATGTGTCTCCCCTAGTTAGAGAATGTGTCTCAGTCATGAACCAGCCTCTAAGGCTAGGATCTAACCTCGCGGCTGCTGCCCGCTGCCCAGCCCTGCCTCTCCGGGTAGCTGGTAGGTCTAAGTACCATCAGGATCCGGAATTGCTGGTCTCCTTTATTGGATTGCAGTCTTAGGTTTGCAACAGTAGGGGATGCCTATGCTCTGAGCAGGAACATACTGGAGATTTGAGGGATTTCAGCTGATTTAACACTCAGTGGCAGTGACCTTTCTCTACATGGCTCAGACACTGGCTGACCCTCGTAAAAGAGGCTATTCATGTGTTGATAAATAAGCTCTTGGGAGCGGGGATCTTATTTTTTATTCTTTTGTGCCCCACAGTACCTAGCCTAGTACTTTATTCACACTCAGCGGGAGCCTGAAAGATGCCTGTTGATAAAAGTTCAAACAGACAATGCACCTAGCACAATACCTACCTACCAGCACTCGATATTCAATATTTGCTTGGCTCTTCGAACAACAAAGATGTTCAAAGTGCTGATGTGACTTGCTTCAATTCACAGCTTTGGCAGAGCTTGTGATCAAACCCCAATCTGTAATTCTCAGCGCAGTACCTAGTTTTTAAAAAATAAGAACATCATTCTTTTTTTTTTTAACCTAACAAAAAGAAACCTAGCTAGCAGAGCAATAGAGAGAGAAAAAAAAAGATGTTTCCACTAGAGACTAGCTCCCAAGTCTCAAGTGCTTACAAATTTTGAAAGTGATAAAAAAAAAATTACCAGTTAAGGTCAGTAAACGTAGAAAAGTGGCAATATGGCTCATGGCTGGAGAGAGGAGACTTGAGTGTCCCATCCTCAAGCATAAACTGTAGAGCAGCAGGAAGCTGCCTTGTGCAACGTCAGTGTCCTCTGGGATGACAGTAAATCTTGAGACAGGTGAGCTGATGCTAATATGATACCTGGACTTATCTGCCGCCCTGTCCTAGATTCTCATCAATTTCACGGCAGAAGTATGTGTCAGGAACACATCTATGTTTTTTTCTCAAGCTCTCTAAACTATTTACTTATCTGAGACAGGGTCTTGCTCTGTTGCCCAGGCTGGAGTGCAGTGGTGTGATCATGGTTCACTGCAGCCTTGACATTCTGAGCTCCAGATCCTCCCGCTTCAGCCTCCAAAGTAGCTGGGATTACAGCTAATTTGTACTCCCAGCTAATTTTTTGTACTTTTTGTAGAGATGAGGTTTTTCCATGTTGCTGAGGCTGGTCTTGAAAGATGGCTCAAGCCATCTGCCTGTCTCGGCCTCCCAGAATGCTGGGATTACAGGCGTGAGCCACCACACCCAGCCTCTCTAAGCTATTCAAAATATACTGGGATATTTGGACTTATGCTTGTAACGAATACACAAAAAAGAATTTTAAAAAACTGTTTCCAAAAATTGCAATAGCAATGCAAACAACAGTTCATATCTTTTATGATAGCAAATTTTAGGCACAGCTGACATAACGTGGCTCAGCTATGCAACCTGATAACTCAAACTTACTCTAAGGCCGGTAGTTAAAGGAAGAGATTAATATCATTCTGACCCCCAAAAAGCATATTTTTAAAGAGCCACAGACAATTCACTCAACTTTCTCACTATATTAAACACTGAAAACCACAAATTTGAGATTTAAATTATTCCTTTCCTATACCTTTCTTACCTATTAAGAAGGCTGTATGGTTAAACCTGTGGTTCACGGTTAAACCTGTAACCTGTGGAGCTGGGTTTGTGCTCAGAACTTGGATCAGTAACTGTGAACAAATTACTTGGCTTCTTTCTGTTCTTAAGTTCACTCTTCTGCAAAATGATAATGATAATAATCATAATAATGAGCTAGTGAATAGATTGGTCATGAGAATTAAATGAGTGATTACATATAAAGTGCCATGGACAGTGTTAGAAACATTATATCTTCTCTCCTTAGAGCAAATTCTTCTCACTATGGTTTTAAATATTTCCTCCAATGATCAACCCCAAAAGAAAAACAAATCAGAAACTATGTATCATTGTTACCTTCAGAAGAGAACTAAGAATGTTTCACATAAATACCTTTGTGGTCATTTTTATGTGCTTGGGGAAGGAAAATAAAAGCAATAAAGGACAATTTCCAAAAGAAGGTGTTAGTACATTTTGCATGGAGGTCTGGAGCATTCCAAATATGTATTTATACAGATATTATCACAATCACTGCTAAGAGTTGTACAAAAGAAAAGAAATACTTCTTGTTGCTTACAAAGGGGTTTCAGCAGGGGAGTGATGAGGGCTGAAACTACTTTGAGACATACACAGTGAACAATGAGTCTTGAATAAAAGAGCAATTAGAACTCTCAGACAGACTCAGGGAGCAAACAACAATCTGATTTAGAACTTATGTCTTCATCATGCTTTACCTCTGAATCACATAGATCCAGAACAGCAAGTTTCTATTTTAAAGGTACAGCTGTCAATCAATCACTAACCGTACTGTCAAGTTTCTATAAGGCGCCATTTTATGTGCCAGTGGAGGTGCAATGGATAAGAAACAGATGCTAATAATAAGCCACATTCTCTAAAAGAGATTGCAGTCTAGTTGGGAAGAGGATTCAAATACATAAAAAGATACACAAGACATAAGGATTTGAACATGGCCGGGCATGGTGGCTCATGCCTGTAATCCCAGCACTTTGGGAGGCTGAGGCGGGTGGATCACCTGAGGTCAGGAGTTTGAGACCAGCCTGGCCGACATGGCGAAACCCCATCTCTACTAAAAATACAAAAAATTTAGCTGGGTGTGGTGGTACCTGCCTGTAATCCCAGCTACTTGGGAGGCTGAGGCAGGAGAATCACTTGAACCTGGGAGGCGGAGGTTGCAGTGAGCCGAGATCAGGCCACTGCACTCTAGCCTGGGCAACAGAGCAAAACTCCACCTCAAAAAAGAAGAAGAAGAAATAAGAGTTGAACACGATACCACAAGCCATGCATTATGGCAACCAAAGGCCTAAGATGCAGGGCAATACTTTTTAGTTTGCATGTGGACCATTCCTAGCCAGGGCTATTTCTTTCTGTACATGCTGTTAGAATACACAAAATACTGAGACGCATCCTTTCATTTCAGCCTACTAACCTTCTTCCTCTCCTACCCTAACTGACACAAGCTGCAGAATATGCACATTGCCGTTGAGAGATTTCTGGGTTTTTCTTTTTGTCTGGAAAGAATTTATGGTTCATTTTAATCCCTTCTTGTATAGAAGTATTAACTAGAAAAAAAAAGTATTTTTTTTCTAGTTAAGTATTACCAAAAAAAAAAAAGGCTACAAAAAATGACCTCCTTCTTATGGTCAGTTTCACCTCATGTGGGACTTGAAATGATCATTTATCATTTACATTAAAGAAATAAAATACATCTCCCCATTTAGTAAGAGGTGAGGACTTCTGGTGACATGATCTTTAATATTCTTAATACTCTGTCTAATTTCTAAATGCCTATGATTCTTTCAGAATGACATATTTTACTTCAGTAATCTTTTATAGATTTTTCCAAGAGAAAACTCGTGTTTTTCTTACCTCCTTTCATTCTTGTTCCTTATTCCTATTTAGTACCATATATCTTAAGGTTTTTAAATCTCAAGGAACTGCCCTATAACAATACATACTGTACATGCGTGCTGTTAGATGCCTTTATTTTCTGGGACTAGTTCCGATCATACCATAGTCTATAAACTTTTCCCCATATGAATTTATGTTCATGTGTTTAATAACAGTACAAAAAAAAGATCGAGGGAACAGGCAACTTGCGTGTGAAAGAAGACACTTTCTGTAGAAGAGAGGGTTCATTCTTCTTGCTTTTATTTCCTAACAACAAGGAAGGTTCATTGCTGCAGAAATGTATGTTGTCGATTTGATTTATTTCTGACATTTCTATTACTTTTTCTTCTAACAATTCTATCTTGGAGAACAAGGGAGTTGGGGATGCTCTCCTGTCTCCCGCAGTCTAATGAGTTAGCCCTTTTGAACCAACTATGTAAAATATGATGCCAATAATTTCCTATGTTAGGTACAGATGATGCTGTAATATTCATGGAATGCAATCAGTGAACTAAGAATTGGTCATTGAGTGATTCAGATTAAAATAATTGCTGTCACCGAATTCATGAGACTGACTTATGGAGGAATAAATCACAAGATTTTTCTATGCTTGCTGCTTTGAAAGTGGGTGTCGAGTTTCGATACTAAAGGTTGCATGGTATAATCCAGTTTCTCCAAATGGTAGGAGTAATGCTATATGTAATTTTACTGTAGTAAATCTTAATTTGAATTTATTCAACTACATAAAAATTAGCATAAACATCCTTTTAAAAAGGGCTCTAACATCATAGCTTTAATACTTCATTGCCAAACATAACTATAAACTAACCTATAAATACATGAATCTATAGCTAAAAACTAGGACTGTTTACCATAAAAGAGTGTTTTCTTTTGATTTAACAAATGTGATACCTACTAAAGAACTGTCCTTTTAAAAAGCCTGTCATTTTGTGAATATTTTAATATTAATACATTTTTCATGCTGCTAACTATTTTAAGGATTATCATAAAAATATAAATACATTCCTTAAATGATTTTGATATCTTACCAAGTAAAACTGAAAAAGGTTTAAAAGTGCATTTTCTATTTGCTTTGTACAGTGCTACTTTGAACTATTTAACTCCATGAACTTTAAAATCCCACATTAAATTTGGCTGGGTACATATCTGTGGTCTAATAAGACTAATTTTAGATCTCTGCTATTTTCCCAAGCAGAAATACAACTAAAGTTTTGAACTTCTGCCTCAACCCCTCAATATGGGACTAACGATTCTTGTTTTATAAGAATAAACAAAATCATGTAATTGAAATTATGGATTTAGTCTTCAGATTGCCAACACACTGGTCTCTTTTCCTTAATTAATATTCTAATATTACGCATACTAATAAATACTAATTTCTCACACTAATTACACTATCATTACTTACACGACCAAATAAGAAACACAGTTCAGATAGTTTATCTTGCTTGTGTATATATTTGCTGTAACAATGCTTTTTAGAACTGTAAAGAAATGCATTAAGAGAGCCAGGTGCAGTGGCTCATGCCTGTAATCCCACCACTTTGTGAGGCTGAGGCAGGCGGATCACTTGAGGTCAGGAGTTCGAGACCAGCCTGGCCCACATGGTGAAACCCCATCTCTACTAAAAATACAAAAATAATTAGCCAGGCATGGTGGCGGATGCTTGTAATCCCAGCTACTTGGGAGGCTGAGGCAGGAGAATCCTTGAACCCAGGAGGCAGAGGTTGCAGCGAGCCGGGATCGCACCATTGAACTCCAACCTGGGTGACAAGAGTGAAACTCCATCTCAAAAGAAAAAAAAAATCCATTAAGAGGGAAGAGAGTAAAACTGAGCCACTCACAACAAAACTGACACAGGCTGTCTCTGCAAGTCATTGAGTGATCTTTGTCCCATGTGCTCTTCCAACTATGCTACCAACACTAACTCATACAAGATCACGCATCCAGGACGTGGAAGACCTGGATTCAAATACAGGAGGTTGTCTTTTGAGGATACATCCTTCACTATTCTTTCGTGTCTCGTAAGATTAATAAGATGCTTTCCATCTTTGCCTAAAAACAATGCATTATGTTTATGTTTTTTCTTGTCTTTTCTTTTCTTTTTTTTGAGATAGAGTTTTGCGCTTGTTGCTCAGGCTAGAGTGCAATGTCGCCATCTCGGCTCACTGCAACCTCTGCCTCCCAGGTTCAAGCGATTCTTCTCCTGCCTCAGCCTCCCAAGCAGCTGGGATTACAGGCATGTGCCACCACATCCGGCTAATTTTCAATTTACTTTTTTTAGTAGAGACAAGGTTTCACCATGTTGACCAGGCTGGTCTCGAACTCCTGACCTTAGGTGATTCACCCGCCTCGGCCTCCCTAAATGCTGGGATTACAGGTGTGAGCCACCGCGCTTGGCCTATTTTTTTCCCCCCCAAATGAACCATCAACTAACCCAACCTTTTGAGGGTGAGGTTTTCATTTGTATACCAAGAGACACTCTGTGGAAAAGGCTGTCCCCTACCCTGAAAGAATGTAAAAATGTTGACTGCAAATTTTTTTTCCCTCCTTTCAGAGCATGCACTGAAGACAGCACTAGCACCTTCTCACTCTCTCAGTCATCAAATTTATGATGCTGGAGTGGAGACAAAAGTGACTCTATCTTGGATGTTAATTCACCATGTTGACTTCTGATGAGCCCCAGTCCAATGAATGCCTTTTGATTCCTACTTTATTTACTGTCTCTTGTATGACAACATGTCAACCTTGACGTCACTGCACAAATTATAGGCGATGAGGCACACAGCATACTTGTCTATTCTGGAGGGTGCTTTTAATCATCTTGCTGGAGCGCATACTCCCTTTCCCTATAGTAGATAAGCGCTGGGTCTGGAAAGTAACAGCACAGAGATCTGCCTGTCTTGCGGCCGCCCAAGACCACCTTTCTGTTGTTAACTTCCCTCAATAAATCACCCAGTTTCAACAAACTGCCTCTTTGATTTCTCAGCTCCTTTGGCATTTGGGTTTGCTTTGCCTTTATGGGCCTTTCATGGAACACTACTGAATTGAAATAACCTTAGTATCCCATCTCTGTGCTTTCCTCCTCCTTCCATCCATCAGTTCATTCCGAGCTGGGGTATTTTTTTTCTCCTATCTCTCTTTGACTGTATACCCTCTGGCATGGTAGCCTCCAGAGCCTCCAGCCACTCCCCAGCCCACACCAAATCCTCCCCCTGGCTATCCAGCAACCAGGGGCCCCAAATCTGCGCTTCTTGATCACACCTATGCCTGTGCTTCTGCTCCTCCTCTCAGTACAGAAGGCAGTTCTCCTTCTTTTGCTTTGATCTGATGCACTCACCAAGACCCAGTTCTGCTGACCTCACTTCTGAGAAGTGCTACTGACCCCATTACGATATTCGACATAAAATTCTCCCTATCATTTCAGAAAACGTGTTGTTTTATCATTATGGTCTTTTCAGAAGAGATTTCTTTTTCTGCCTCTGATGTGGGCTGCTAACGCCATCCTTAGAGCTATGGGTGAAGAAATAGTCTCATTTAAGTGGCCATTCTCCTTGATTTGAAAGTACAGCTAAACAACCCTCGCTCTCCCCTCCCCCACTTTTTTTCCCATATTCCCAGGCTGGACAGTAGCAACATCTGAAAGAGACACCAATAACCCCAGAGCTGTACCGTGTGGCAAAACTGGGAGTTAAAAGACAGGTGTGTCCTGACTCTGTTCTGCCTGTGTCTCGGGGATGGTTTGATATTTCCTGGCTTACTTCTTTCCTGTGTTTCTGGGTAAGATTTAAATGAGATTATACCTGCGAAAACTGTTTGTAAACCATTAAACAGTATACAAATGTAAGACAGAATAGACATTCAATTGATATTGATTGAGTTAATTCATTAGTGATCACGTGGCCACATGCTCATGAATCTCAAGAAGTGCTGGAAGATGGTAGAAGCAACAAACATGAAGATCAGGTTTTAAATCCTCGTCTCTGCCTCTTACTGGCTGTGTAGCCTGGGGTCATAGAAAATGAAGGAACCACAGCAGGGGACTGGTTTATAAGGAGCATTAAAACATCACTAGGGTAATTTGGGAAAAGGAATAGTTAACTCCGATCTCACCGTAACTCTTACAAAGCTAAAAAAACGTATTATGGATCCAGCTTCTGCTGAAGTAGCCGATGCCAGTCAATAGAAACTTAAAACCATCCGTCTGGGGGCGGTGGCTCACACCTGTAATCCCAGTACTCTGGGAGGCTGAGGTGGGTGGATCACTTGAGCTCAGGAGTTCAAGATTAGCCTGGGCAACATGGCAAAACCTCTTCTCTACCAAAAATACAAAAATTAGCTAGGCATGATGGCACACACCTGTAGTCCCAGCTACCAGGGAGGCTGAGGTGGGAGGATCA
This sequence comes from Pongo pygmaeus, assembly GCF_028885625.2. Lineage (NCBI taxonomy): Eukaryota > Metazoa > Chordata > Mammalia > Primates > Hominidae > Pongo > Pongo pygmaeus. The sequence continues at coordinate 18,364,417 of NC_072381.2, read as the reverse complement.
CTTCAGCCCAGGAGGCAGAGGTTGCAGTAAGCCTAGATCACACCACAGCACTCCAGCCTGGGCTACAGAGCAAGACCCTGTCTCAAGAAAAAAAGAAAAGAAAAGAAAAAAAAAAAAAAGCATCTCTCATCATGCTAGCCTGCCGTCCACTAAGAACATGTCTTTAATATTTGAAAATTAGGCCAGGCCCAGTGCTTCACACCTGTAATCCCAGCGCTTTGGAAGGCTGAGGCAGGAGGATCACTTAAGCCCAGGAGCTGGAGACCAGCCTGAGCAACATAGTGGGACCCCATTTCTACAAAAACTTAAAAAATTATCTAGCTGTGATGGTGCACACCTGTAGTTCCAGCTACTAGGGCAACTGAGGCGGGAAGATCATTAGAGCCTGGGAGGTGGAGGTTGCCGTAAGCTGTGATGGCACCACTGCACTCCAGCCTGGGTGACAGAGGGACACCCTGCCAAAAAGATGAAAGAAACGAAAAGGAAGGCAGGAAGGAAGAAAGGAAGGAAGGAAGGAAGGAAGGGGCGAGCGAGGGAAGGAGGGAGGGAAAAGAAAGAAAAGAAAGAAAAGAAAAGAAAAGAGAGAGAGAAAACTATTTGAATGAAGACTAACACAGAGCCTACCTGTGGTGTCACAAATCCTCGTTCAGTCCTGGACCCAGGCCATACTTCTTAAACCCTCAGTTTCTTACATTGTAAAATGGGGCATCTAATATTTATCATGAAAGGCTGTTGTAATATTTTGAAGTGACATACGAAATCTTTGCATCAAGTAGGGACTTAATAAACTGGAAGTGAGTGGTGTGGTTTTTAAGCTGCTTAGCCCTGTCTCTGCAGTCTTTCCCCTCCCCCATCCCCCATCCTCTGCCAGGGATTTTGTAATATCTGATATTAAAAAGGTTCTGCTGACTCCTCCCAGCTCAACAGAACATGGAAAAATATAATAGATCACTTTAAAAAAAAAAAGCTCATTATATGCAGCCAAAACCCTGAGAAACAGCAGGTCACATAAAATGAAGGAAATGAAATGTCCATGCTAAGTAATTATGTAGCCTTAGCTTTGAGCAAACAGAGGATTGGCTGACATCAGAAAAGAACAAAGGCCATACAGAGCGAAACACGTGGACTTCTTGGTGTCCGCACTAAGCTCATCCTGAAAAAGGGAGTGGAAATTGACAGGCTAGGGTATAGATGAATGTGCCTGTCAGGATGTAGCAGGGAGGAGGCGGAGCTTAGGCCACCTCAAGGGGGGAATGAGGCCCTTTAACCTGTTTCTGCTCCTGCAATCTGGAGATGGCATGGCTTCGATTTGGCTTGGCAGGCCGTAAAAGCCTGCAATGAAGTTATTACCTTGGAAGAGTGATCCTATATTGGACTGAACTCCCACAAACGCTGGGCTGGTCATGGTTGTAGGACATAGGCCTTCTGTTGCCAAGCATAACCTCCTACTCTCTGACACAGGAGATTAGGGGGCCCAGGTTCTCATCCAGGTTCTATCAGAACGAGCTTCTTAACCTGATCCAAGTTGCTAACTAAGTTGGGCTAAAGTGAGAATATCAGCATGTGTCCCAACCCTTCATGGGTTAAGAAAGAAATTCTTTGGAAAGTATAAAGTAGCTACAAAATGAGGAACTTTAAAGAGCCAGGCAATTTTCTTCAATAAAATGGACTTCCTTTAATTTTGTATGAAACTTACTTCCCAAAATCGATTTCATATCAGCTAAGCTTTGAGACTACGAAGCAATTGGATTTTTTTTTTTTTTTGAAGGGAGAAGTTGAAAGAGGGAGGGAAGAGGAGGGAGAAGGCACAAGGAAGGTAGGTCTTAATCATATTTAAGCCCAATAAAAAGGAGTTAGAAAGTTTGCTGTGTTTAAAGTAGTTGCTCATAGTCCTAGAAACCATTCTATGCAAAAAAGACAAGAAACAGCAGAGACATTCACTAAGAGGTTTAGGGAAAGCAAACATTGCAAAAGAGTAATATTTTATTTTATATCTAATTTGTCCTTATTACTCATCTCTAGGACCACCTAAAAGCAGTCCTTATCAAACTAAACCTCATTAATTCTAGATATGAAAATGAGTCCACTTTTCCCAGGGCAAAAAAAAAAAAAAAAAAAATAGGCCCCTTAGTTTAAGATGCAGTGATATTTTAGTGGAAGGGGTAGGCTGCCTATTATCTATTTTTCTGTACATATTTCACTGGATGGAAGAGTTCCCATTTTCTAAGAGCCTAGCAGTTTCTGTTTTATTGGGGGAAAAAACAATACAAAGGGGAAATTTAAGAATAAAATTTCTGCAATAGGATTCTGTCTCTGAAATTGAAGACAAAAATTCTCCTTAATATTATTACAGCCTTATTTTTAAAAACTAAAAAGGAAATTAAAATATTAATAGTGGTTGTATCTGGTGATGAAATAAAAAGACTGTAGTACTTTTAAATGTTTTGTTAGTTACCATATAATAGTTTAAACAGAAAAATGTCATTTTTAAATAAAGAAAAAAATGTTTCTTAATGTAAAAAGAAGGGAACATAGAAGCATTGTTTTATGTGCTTTTCTTCATAAGTATTAAAAACTACTACATTTTTACTATAACAATTGCTCCTGAAAATCATGTAAAATACATTAACTAATCAATAATTATTCATGGAACAAGACGAATGTATTAGTAGTGTAATATTCTTTTGCTTTCACAAAAATTAAATATGCTAAATGAAATTTCATTTATTCATTCAACAAACATCGGCTGGACGTACATTACCGACTAGCCTCTTTAATGACATTCTCTTCTGCAGTGCTGTGGAGCTGTAATTATTTATGCCAATTATTAATATTCAGTATTACACACATAGAAGGTGTTGGATACATGATTTAATAGTTCATATTTGAAGACCAGATATGTAGGGATTAAGCAAAAGGCATCAAAATCAAATAAATCTTTCTGAAGCAAAATTAGCAATGCTCAAAATCCTATTTAAATGGCTCATCTGTGTGTGTGTCATGCCCATAAATATGCCCATGACTGACAGCAAACCAGAAAGCCTTCTGGAGTTGTGTCAGATGGGATTTTTGAGTCATTTATGTAACACACAGAACACTCAAAGCAACAAAGTTAACAATGGAATGAAAGCTTACTTTTGAGGCAAGTTTCACAGCTTTAATTTTTCTTTTTGAGATGGAGTCTCGCTCTGTCGCCCAGGCTGGAGTGCAATGGTGCAATCTCAGCTCACTGCAACTTCCGCCTCCTGGGTTCAAGCAATTCTCCTGCCTCAGCCTCCCAAGTAGCTGGGATTCCAGGCGTCCACCACCATGCCCAACTACTTTTTGTATTTTTAGTAGAGACAGGGTTTTACCATATTGCCCAGGCTGGTCTTGAACTCCTGAACTCAGATGATCCACTTACCTCGGCCTCCCAAAGTGCTAGGATTACAGGCATTAGCCACTGTGCTTGGCCATGTCACATCTTTTATGCTCAATGTACTTTTGAATCCAATGCCAGTTTTTGCATGTCATCCATGAATATCTCAGCAGGCATCTCTAAATGATCGGTACTACTTAAACAGAACCTAATAACAAAAGCCATTAGCACAAGCAAACGAACAAACAAAAAACAGTAACTCTATAATATCAGCAAACATCCAGTCTGTTTTCTTATTTTGCAGAGTGTCTCACAGAATTTGTGTGTGTGTGTGTGTGTGTGTGTCTGTGTGTTTTCAATCATTTGTTTAAATCAGGATCCAAATAAGGTCTAAACATTGCAACTGGTTGCTGGGTCTTAGGTTTCTTTCATCTGCAGATTCCCCATTTCTTCCCATTGTCCCCTTAGCAATGGGGTCATAAAAGAAAACTGGTCACTTGTCCTACGGAATTTCACACAATCTGGGTTCTGCCTCAGCGTGTGGTCATTTAACATATTCCAGTGTAGGCTGCTGTTTCAATCTAGAGGTTGGATCGGATTGTGATGTGAATGTGGCAGGACACGTCACAGGTGTATTGTCTACTCCTACCAGGGATACATATTGCCAGATTCTTCCTTTCCTTGTAACATTAGCAACTACTGATATCACTGCCTTTCTCTGGCAAGTTTGCCAGCCAATCTCTAGGACTGCAGAATGGTGAAATCACAATTCTCTGGTCCCTCCTTTGTGTAGTAGATGAAATACTTCTATAAAGAGAAACTACCTCAATACCAATTGGGCCAATGCTACTTTCCAAAAGGAAACATTGCAAGCTTTTGATAAAGACAGAACACAAAATGCCTTCCAAAATTCTGCATTGGTTTCCATGGATAAAAAGAAAACTATACTAGAGGAAAGAAAGATATGACTTTCAAACATTTTACTTCTTTTGCAATGAATTTATAAAGGTCTTGTAAAATGGTTTTCAGTGCTCATGAACACAAAGGTTTTCATTTTTTACTTTTATTTTTTGAGACAGTCTCGCTCTGCTGCCCAGGCTGGAGTGCAGTGGTGCAATCTCAGCTCACTGTAACCTTCACCTCCCAGGTTTAAGCAGTCCTCCCACCCCAGCCTCCCAAGTAGCTGGGACTACAAGCAAGAGGCACCACATCCAGCTAACTTTTGTATTTTTAGTATAGACAGGGCTTCACCATGTTGGCCAGGCTGGTCTCGAATTCCTGGCCTCAAGTGATCCTCTTGCCTCAGCCTCCCAAAGTGCTGGCATTACCAGCATGAGCCACCATGCCTGGTGCTTTTTTTAAACTGAGACTTGTGAACTATCTAATGAATTCTGAAAGAACAGTAATAGGTCCAGGAATTAGCAGATGTGAGTGTTTGTATGAGTAATAGTCAATTATTAACTCCCATATTGTTCCATGACACCATCAACAGTACTGCTACTTGCCTTTGGAACAAATTTATATAGTCACGCTAGAATAGAAGCAGGTGTCAAGTTCTGAAAATTCTTAAGATTCGAGGAAAAAGATGAATATCTTTCAGAAGAACGTCTTACCAAAGTCATAAAGTGGCCTGGCTGTCCCCTGCCCTTCTCTCCTCCCTCTTCTCTGAGCCTCTCTAACTACAGAAAAGAGCCAGGCAGGCAGAACTGCCCAGCCCCCATCCAGGTTGATTTCTTTAGATCACAAGCATGAGTATTTGTATTTTTCTATAAAAGGGAACCATTCAAACTTCATCCTTTTAGGGCCCTGTGCATTAGTGGTCCCCAAACGTTTTGGCATCAGGGGTCGGTTTCATGGAAGATAAGTTTCCCACAGACTGGGGGGATTGTAGGGAATGGTTTTGGGATGAAACTGTTCCACTTCAGATCATCAGACATTAGATTCCCATAAGGAGCGCACAACCTCGATCCCTGACACGTGCAGTTCACAGTAGGGTTTGCGCGCTCCTATGAGAGTCTGATGCTGCTGCTGATCTAACAGGAGGTGGAGCTCAGGCAGCAACGCTTGCTCGCCAGGCGCTCACCTACTGCTGGGCGGCCTGGTTCCTAACAGACCACAAGCCAGTACTAGTCTGTTGCCTGGGATTTGGGGGCCTCTGCTCTAGTCTAAAGAAATAAACACAGATAAGGCTGGGTGCGGTGGCTCACACCTGTAACCCCAGCACTTTGAAAGACTGAGGCAGGCAGATGACTTGAGGTCAGGATTATGAGCCCAGCCTGGCCAACATGGTGAAACCCTGTTAAAAAAAAATATATAAAAAAATTAGCTGGGCATGGTGGCGGGCGCCTGTAGTTGCAGCTACTTGGGAGGCTGAGACAGGAGAATCACCTGAGTGCAGGAGAGGAGGGTTGCAATGAGCTGAGATCACACCACTGCACCCCAGCCTCGGTGACAGAACAAGATTCCATCTCTCTCTCTCTCTCTCTCTCTATATATATATATATGTATATGTATATGTATATGTATATATATGTATATGTGTGTGTGGGTGTATATATATATAAATTAAAAAATAAAAAAGGAGAAGAGGAATTAAGATGGAAAGATTTGGCCAGGGGCGGTGGCTCATACTTGTAATCCCAGCAATTTGGGAGGCCTAGGAGGGCAGATCAGTTGAGGTCAGGAGTTCGTGACCAGCCTGGCCAACAGGAAGAAACACCATCTCTACTAAAAATACAAAAATTAGCCAGGCATGGTGGCGGGCGTCTGTCCCAGCTACTCAGGAGGCTGAGGCAGGAGAAGTGCTTTAACTCATGAGGTGGAGGCTGCAGTCAGCTGAGACCGTGCCACAGCACTAGAGCCTGGATGACAGAGTGAGACTCTGTCTCAAAAAAAAAATGAAAGATTTGCCAGAGAAAAGCCAGAAAGCCAGAGATAAGATGAATAACAGTTTGAAGCTATTGAAGTTTAGGGAACTGTAAGTGTAAAAAATGACTAGAATATATAACAGATGAATTTCCCCAAGTTTTTGTATTCTAAAGGAGACCCCAATTGGCTGTTTAATCTACAAGTCATGTACAGAGCCAGATGGAAATTACTAATATGTTCCTCTGTGCAAGTCCACTTCTGGTGCTGGACAACTTGTCCCAGGGCTATAGGCATTAAGAGGACTACAGTAAAAGGATTAGGAAAAGCATTCTCTAGAACTATATTTAAAAATTAACAATATCTAGTCTATGGAGGCTGACTTTTCTCAGAAGGTCAAATGTCTTTGCTAGCAGCACATGGAAACTGAATTATCAGGTCATCTGGTTCTCTCCTGTTTTTCATCACCAGCTCAAATCACTTCATTCCCCACCCTCAGAGAACAATGACTGCTGAGTCATTTAATATTTGAGGCAAAAAAAGGAACATGTTATAACCAGCAAATCTTTGAAATTCACTTGTGACAAGAATGGAAAAATACCATTCTGAATTCTGGAGGTAGAAGTCTGCTTTGTGTCTTTGAGACAGGGTCTTGCTCTGTTGCCCAGGCTGGAATGCAATGGCGTGATCATGGTTCACTGGAGCCTCGACTTCCCAGGCTCAAGCAATCCTCCTACTTCAGCCTCTGAAGTAGCCAGGACCACAGGTGCACACCACTACACCTGGCTAATTTTTAATTTTTTTTTTGTAGAGACAGGGTTTCTCCATGTTGCCCAGGCCGGTCTTAAACTCCTGGGCTCAAGAGATCCTCCTGCTTCAGCCTACCAAAATGCTGGGATTACAGGCGTGAGCCACTGTGCTTGACACGAGGTACTTTTTTTTGAGATGGAGTCTCGCTCTGTCACCCAGGCTGGGGTGCAGTGGTATGATCTTGGCTCACTGCAACTTGTGCCTCCAGAGTTCAAGTGATCCTGCCTCAACCTCCCAAGTAGCTGGGACTACAGGCGCGTGCCACCACAACTGGCTAAGTTTTTGTATTTTTAGTATAGACGGGGTTTCACCGTGTTAGCCAGGATGGTCTCAATCTCCTGACCTCATGATCCACCCAAAAGTGCTGGGATTACAGGCATGAGCCACTGTGCCCTGCCCAGAAGTATTTTTAATTGGAGATAAATTTCAGACAGACACATACATACACACACACACGTGCACACACACAGCTAACTGAATGGCAGTGCCACACATACACATTCATACACATCTCTGGGCCTCCATTTTCTCATCTACAGAATAAAAATGTTATAACCAAGAGCATTTAATGTCTCTTGGGATCTAGATTGTGAACAATCTATACTCTTACTATGTCAAATAAATTGTATGGAATTTGAGGGATGGCAGTCAATAATCTGGAAAACAAATCAGTTCGTCTGTCTGACTTAATCAATAGGTTGTTTAACTGAATTGATTTGTCAAAATATTATGCTGTCACTCCAGTAAGGACAAAAATACCTTCAGAATTCAGTAAGACCAATTCTCACAAACAATGTACATTTGTTACAGACTAGTCCAACAAGAAATATTTGTATTAAATTGGTAATGACATGTTAGACCGAAGTGGTTTGCCTCAGGCCTTTGTGATCACAACAGCAGTGTGCACCATCTGTTAGAATTCAGTTCTCCCCCAAACCTTTAGAATGTCCTGCAAAATATAATATAGGGAATGAAGGACATATCAGTCATGACCCAGTATTATACTGAAGATACAAGGGGCTCTTCCGAGTAGTGTGAAACTCTTACTGAAAAACTAAAGCACGCACCACCATCTCAACCAAGAAAAGGCTACCAAGGGTAACGCAGGGGCAGGCATTTCCTGGGGTGGAGACAGGGTCACAAGACATATTTTAGTGCATGAACTGGCCTGGTTCCCCTTCCCACCTCTCCTCCTTCCCTCTTTCTGCTCCAGCTACACTGGCCTTGGTATTTCTGAACACACCAGTCACACGGTCTTCAGGCTTTTGCAATGGGTGTTCTCTCTGCTTGGAATGTTCTCCTAGATAAGTATGTGATTATTTTCTCACATCAAGTTTTGCTCAAATGTCACTCTCTCAGTGAGGACCACCTTGACCTCCCTGCTTAAGATGGAAATACACACTCTGACCTCCCTTATCCTCATCTCCGTTTTCTTTCATTCTATAACATTTATACGATTTTGGCATACTAAACAACTGACTTGTTTATTTCATTTTTCTTTCTTTATTTTGAGATGGAGTCTCACTCTGTCGCCAAGGCTGGAGTACAGTGGCACGATCTTGGCTCACTGCAACCTCTGCCTCCTGGGTTTAAGTGATTCTCCTGCCTCAGCCTACCGAGTTACTGGGACTATAGGTGCACACCACTCTGCCTGGCTAATTTTTGTATTTTCAGGAGAGATGGGGTTTTACCATGTTGGCCAGCCTGGTCTCAAACTCCTGACCTCAGGTGATCCACCGGCCTCGGCCTCCCAAAGTGCTGGGATTACAGGCGTGAGCCACCTTGCACAGCCGACTTGTTTATAAAATGTGTTTATAGCTTTATCTACCAACCAAAATGGAAGCCCCATGTGGGAAGGGGATTTCCTGGGGTGCCTACAGGGTCCCAAGAAATATTTGCTCACCAATGCATCTCATATGCCTGCCAAGAGCAGAGGTGAAGTAAATATTTATTCAATAAATGTATGAAAAGATAAATGAATAAAAAGATTCTATTTATATCCTAGGAAGGATCTCTGGGTTATCACTAGAAAATAGTTCAACTTGGCCCAAATAAATGAACTGGTTAAATAAGATACTTATAGCACCTCCATTCTGACCTGGTCTCACGTGTAGGTTGTCATTGGTTCTATGACCCGGGCAGAAATTTATAACTCAATGTATTTATTTATGCTGGCTTTTAAGGAATTTTTCATGAGACCTCTGTTTTGGAATTTGGAGAGATTAAGGAATAGCTGAATTTCACATAATGGATTTTTTAAAAGCCACGAGGGGTGATGAGAGAAAGGGAAGGAGCCAGCAGATGGCACTCTGGCCTTCCTCTCTCCAGTCTCAACGAACAAGCTTTGCATTTACGTTCTTCTGCACAAGCTATCACTGAAAAACAAAGAAAGAAAAACAAGTGTTCTACGAAAACTAAGCGTCTATAAACCACTGAAATACAGGCATTCTAGAGCTGTATTACGGCCATATCTAACGAAACCAGGTGTTAAGACTGTTGTACACGCTTCTACTCATGGGATATGTCCACTAATAATAATCACCATGTAGCTTTTTGGTTTGCTTAAGACTGAAGGGGCTCAAGGGATCCACAGAGAAGCTCTTCTTTTGATGGACTTTACCAGATAGTGCTTATACTCAAGAATCTCAGAGAAGCATTCAGGATTTAGTTTATTTTTTATTATTTATTATTACTATTTTTGAGATGGAGTTTTGCTCTTTTTGCCCAGGCTGGAATGCAATGGTGTAATCTTGGCTCACTGCAACCTCCACCTCCCAGGTTCAAGCAATTCTCCTGCCTTAGCCTCCCAAGTAGCTGGGATTACAGGTATGCACCACCACATTTGGTTATTTTTTATTTTTTATTTATTTTTTTTTAGTTGAGACGGGGTTTCACCATGTTGGTCAGGCTGGTCTCAAACTCCTGACCTTAGGTGATCCACCCGCCTCGGCCTCCCAAAGTGCTGGGATTACAGGAGTGAGCCACCACGCCCGGCCTCAAGACTTACTTTAAATGAAAATAACAGGAGAGAATTATAGAATGACAATCACTAAGGATTCTAAAAGTCCACATAACCATGAGCACAATTGTTCACAGAGCATCTAGAACCGATCTCAGTAAGAAGTAATGAAAGCACTGACTTGGGACCAACACGAGACTGAAAAACCAAACTACAGGCTTCTCTTAAACATCAACATGGCCTTGGGAGTGGGCGGTGGAGGGATGAGGAGAATTTATAGCCTCCTAAAAAGATCCATCTCCTTTCTTAAATTCTTCACCTTGCTTAATTCCTTAGTGCTGTGCTCATCAAAAAGTACAAATAAAATACATATTCAGGACATCCGAAGCATAAGAAAAATTATCTGACATAGAGCAGCAAAGGACAGAACATGCATAGCCATAAAAGAGTTTGGCGAGTTTTCATTTTTATTTCTTAAGAGGTTTCTAATCATATCTAATTCAAAATGACCATTTTGTCAAAGTGTGTTAGGAACAAAGGCTGGGCTTGAGTTTGTGCCCTCCTTTCTAATCAGAAGTTTTGTGCTTACTTACAATTCTTTGCAAATCCTGAGATTGGTCCCAGAAATGCCCTATTTCTAGGGGGCCCCTGAGTTCAGCCCTAGCTGGAGCTGAACCAGAAATACAAGCAAAATGTCTGGCCTCGCCATCAGACCTGCTCCGATGGTCATGAAAATTTGGAACAAACCAGGCCCCCTCACTTAGATGAATGTGACGTACTTTCAAAAATGGTAAAAGTCAGGCCCTGGATGAAATAACTGAGTTTGTAGGCTACTTCTGAAATAAACACACTGACTTCATTCAGAGTGCCTGCTATCTTGGGAGGGAACGCTAGATGTCACTGCTCGCATGAATACCATACTGGGAATCTGCGTGAAGGGAAAGAAAGTCTCAGTATTTCTTGTATTCTAAGTGTCTTGATTTTTGCACAGTGGGTTCAGCACTTCACAACCAATAAGACCCAAGGATTTTCAGCCAATAATTTTCTTAAAAACTAAATCCACGTAAATAATTAGTATTACTCTTATTGTGAGCATAAGCATTACACTCTACCTTCCTTCTATGACAAACTGGGCAAAACATCCCTGGCGTGGACATGACACAGGGACATTCAGCCAGTACACACGGGCACAGCCATCCCAGTTGTTGCCACACCAAAATGCTTCCTTGCTACTTCACAAACGGCCACTGTTACAAGCCCCCAAATGTGTCCTATTACATCAACTGTCCCAACCTCTCACCAGGATCCTACAATTAAAGGAGTTACAAATCTGTTCCAACAGGGCAATGGTGGGCAACCTCCCCGACCAGTTGTTGCCACGCCATACAGTTGTTAAAACTTTTTTTTTTTTTTTTGAGATGGAGTCTCACTCCATCTCCCAGGCTGGAATGCAGTGGCGCGATCTCGGCTCACTGCAACCTCTGCCTCCCGGGTTCAAGCGATTCTCCTGCCTCAGCCTCCCGAGTAGCTGGGATTACAGGCACGTGCCACCACACCCGGCTAATTTTTTATATTTTTGGTAAAGATGGGGTTCCACCATGTTGGCCAGGCTGGTCTCAAACTTCTGACCTCAAGTGATACTCCTGCCTCGGCCTCCCAAAATGCTGGGATTACAGACATGAGCCACTGCACCCAGTCACAGTTGTTAAATATTTTTAAGAGCATCCCTGTGTAAGGTACAAATGGATGCAGAGGTAGAGATCTTCTGTTTTTAATCCATTCCAGGCAGCAATGCTTGTTTCCAAATCAGAACCGGGATGTGCTACACCTGTTTTAAAAAATGAATTTGAAACCCTGTCATGGAAACTTTAACTTGGGTCCCTTTCAGAAGAATTTATACTTATATAAAAATTCACCTTTCCCACACACCGCCCCCCCCCTCCAGTTGTGTAGGGGTAAATAAGAAATTATTTTTTTCAGATACATGAAGTAAACTGGGAATATTCTGTAGCCAGTGGAAAGACATCAGCGCAAGTTGAATCTATAGAATAATCTTTAATAAATACAAATAAATCAAGAATTAGAGAACATATTCAAATAATAAGTAGCTACCATATACTGATCAGATACTATGCAATCTAAAACTTAGTAGTTTACATGCATTATCTCATTAAAAATTCAGTTATGTGAATAACTTCTACAGGGTCATCCTGCTAATTCTTGGCCATAGATACTCTGATCTGACTCCAGAGATGGCTCTTCTAGCCATTCTATTATATTTCTTTGCAAGTAGCCTAAAATAGATCAAAGAATAACTTCTCCATACTCCACAGCAATTTCACTGACAAGAGTGGCTCTGAAAGTTTGATGTGTATTGTTGAAAACACACCAATAATGCTAAACACATTTCTAGTAGTAGAGAGTTTTACTAAAGTGCTTTTGTTTGCAGAATAGTTCACATTATGGAAAGAAGTAGGAAAAATAGTCAAGAAACAGGATTTTTTGAGCCCAGAAAAATTAACACCGATCCCCAACATGACTTTCTGGCATCATGAAATGGAACAGCACCAATCTTTCAAAGAGCAAAGATAAAGCCACTAACAGATTCTGAAAGCTACCAGCCAGCTCTGTGGCTCTACAGTGACTGTGATTTACAGTTATGCACAATTCTATTCCACATACTCTTAAAAATCAAAGGCATGAGAAATCACCGGTTCCACGTCCCGAGCTTAACAGGTGAGAAAACCAAGATCAAAGAGGTTAAAGACTTGCTTTCCTGAGTTGAGTCTCTGCAACTCCAAATCTAAATTCTACCAAGGCACAGGACCCTTATAAGGAAAGCAGTCCCAGGGGCCTCCTCTGTATCAGTGGTCAGGCTGTGTGTTATAGGACCTGCCGCCAAGGGCCACAGGTGCACGAACCAGAAATGAGTTTTGAACACACTTCTCCAACAAGCGGCATGCTGGTTGCATGAGGCCAGATGATTATCGGTAGAGATGGGATCCTTCTATTCCCTTACTTCCTTTATGTGCTTCCTCACAAACCCACAAGGCAGAGAAACTTAAACCAGTGCTCAAAGGCAAAAAGTCTAACACATTTGATCCGAGGTCATATATCATAATTAACTATTGCCAGGGCTCTCACTTCCAGTTTGGCTCAGAACCCAAGTCTTCTTTTAATCTGGTGATTTTTAATTGTGTTATGGGCAAAAGGGGGGATTCCAGGTTTTACCTTTTTATTTATTCTGATTTTATGTTTAAGTCTGATAAACAAACTTAACAAATGGCTGTTCGATATATGACAGGGTTGCCCTTGCAGATCTGTGGTGGGGGAAAAAACATTTTATAAACGACCCTGGAATAATTCCTTATCCAAATAGAAAACCTAAAATTAGATTCCTCCTTCATATTATAAACAAAAATAAGCAAACATTTTAAAAAATATTAGCAGTAAATATAAAAGAATATTTCTTACAAGATGAGAAATGGAAAACATAAAGGAAAAATGGTTCAAGTTGACAACATCACAACTTGGTACTCATATTCATCAAAATGCAGTGGAAAACCAACTCATAGACTGGGGGTAGATATTTGCAACACATAAAACTGACAAAGTATTACAGTAAGTATATATAAATATCTTCTACAAATCAATATAAAAAGCACAAAACACAATATACAGCAAAAGGTATCAAGTCAAGGTATAAAAGCAGAAGAGGATCAGACTGACAAAATGGTCAAAGTAAAATATTTCCAAGTGTTCATAAAATGTGGGGGAATGAGAACTCAGATGCTGCTGGTTGAGATGTAAAATGGTACCATGATTTTGGAGAACTGCAATATTGAGTAAAGGTAAAAATATGCATACCCTACAACTAAGCCATTCCACTGCAAGGTCAGCCTTAAGCAGAACTTCCCCACTGACTGACTGAGTTGCAGATGTGCCTGAGATATCAATCTATTCAGCTGTAAAAACACCTGAGGCCTGGAGGATTTGGGCCTGTTGGTACAGCTGTGAACAGCCTGAAAATATTATTTTCTACATATGTCATAATTCAAAAAAGATTGAGAAAGCACTGCCCTAGAGAAACGTCTGCACGTTTGTACCAGAACTAATGCACCTGCATATTTATAACGTCATTGTTGGTAATGGTGAGAAAAAAAAAAGAAACTACATAAATAAATACCTGTCAACAGAAAATGTGATAAGTGAATTGTGTTGCATTCACACCATGGAATACTCTACTGCATGAAAATGAATGAACTGCTCCATGTGTAACATTACTGATAAATTACAACCATCAGGTTTAGCAGCAACAGAGGTGTTAGCAGCACACTACAGTATTCCGCTATTTATATAAATCTGAACCCTGTAAATACATCTTACAGGAAAACATGTAAGAATACTCAGTACTATACATTGCTTAAAGAGATACATGTATATAATAAAAATATTTTAAAATTCACAGAACTGGTTTAAGAAATTTAAGGTAGTCTGCAAGTGGGAAAGAGTGCTACACAAAGGGAAGCAACTCTATTGGCAATAAAAATGAACCCAGCTCATGAAGCTGGGTGATAGGTATGTAATGCTTTATTATTCTTTGAGCCTTTTTGTATATCTTAAAAGTTGAATGATAAATATTTAAAAATAGAACCAGTCAAGCTACTTACTCATAAATGATTACATAAAGAAAGGGGAATTATGCATTTCAAAAACTAGTTTCCTAGACAATGTCCAAGCCTAGTGTCACATACACGGCGATCCTGCACTTCGAAACCTACTTACTGAGTACCCTGCTTTCTCTTTTCCATCTTCCTCTTTCTCTACTCCTCTGTTTCTCTCACCCTCTACTGCTCTCCTTCACATCAACTTACTGCGTAGCCCTCCTCCTCCAAGTCTGTTTACAACATCAACAGCAAAAATAATAGCTAATAGTCATGGAGGTCTTCCCATGAGCAAAGCTCCAGGCTCAGTGCTTCAGATACTATCTCATTTAATCTTCACAGCAATTCTACAAAGTAGCTACTCCAATGGTGTCCATGTATACACGAGGAAGCAGGAATTTATCAAGCTTGAGAAACTTGTCTGAAGGCACGCAGATAAGAAATGGTAAATGCATAATCCCTGTACTCATATTCTGAGTCCAAAAGCCATACTCTGATCAACTACCACTCCACTTTCCAAAATGTGCATGCAATATATTATGCATAGTTTACATTTACTTAAAAGCATTTAAGTTCCTCAATCTCAATGATGAGATAGGTTGAGGGGAAATATTCACTGAGTTACTTACAGATTTGGGGTCTGTAATAATTAAAGACACATTAATGTTACTACATTTGATGCTAACAACAAATCTAGGAGGTAGAGTCCTTTATTGTAACCAATTTTCAGACAAGGAAACTGAGACTTAGAAAGACAAATAAATATAACTCAGCGTTATACAGGTGGAGAGTGGCAGAACCAGCAATCAAACCCAGGTCTTCTCCCTAATCCCTGGATTCTTAACTACGACATTCTATTGATCGCCTCTACAGATTCATACCACACCCCAACCCCCGCCAGCTTCTAAGGCCTATAGGAAAAAAAATCATTCTTCACCTTTGTTCAAAGACAGTTTTATAAAGAGTGGTATGCAGTTTCGAATCTCAATCAATTACCATACCATTGATAACTACTCTAAAATTGTTATATGTATACATACACACACGTGTACCTGCATGTATATACATTTCTCTTCATTCTGGAGCTGCGTTTTCTCTTCCACACACTTAGACTGGCTTAAGATTGACTATAGCCACCACCGCAAGTGTATTTTAATACAATCTAAAAGCCTCATTACTCACCTAGCAGATATCAACCCTGTCCTGCCAAGCTCCCAAGTGGGACCACTGGAAATGTGGCATTGGTAGGGAGAGCTGTTCACTTTCAAACAGGGATATGACATTCCCTCCTCCTGTAACTCAAAAGGAGACCTCTTCTCAACCTTAGCAAAGCTTCTCTGAAAAACTAGTCTTAAGGGCCCAGTAGTATTCAGAAAGACATCCTTTTCTTTCTCCTATCCATTTCAAAATCTAGACATCCACCAAGGAGCTTTTGATAGTTTGTCAGTGACAAACTATCCGAACTAGTATTTTATCTTCACAAAAATATATAGGTCTTGAAAGAATTTTATTTTTTGGACTACATTTTGTTTGTCCTGTTAAACCTGTCCAGAGAAATATTCAACACGTAAATGACTCAAGACAATCAATAATTTTAGAAATACTAATTTCTAAAGTCAAAAAAGACCATAGTATGGTGCCCTAAAAGCAAATTTGTCGGCACTACTTAAAACATGAAAATGTTCAAAACATCAAGTTTGGGTATGCTACATATAAAAAAAATCAATAGCTAATATAGTCAATTCTTCCCAAACCAGCAACAGATATTTAATTATAAGTGAAAAAATAACCTGTCTACAAATTTTCAAACAGACCCCTTCATTGCCTGTGTAATACAGCTCAGAATTATTCCAAATGTTAAGTATCAAGTTGTAGAACCACATAGCTGACGAAAAAGCAAGCTGGAAACATCTGGAAAAGCACATCCTTACTTCTACTTCCTGCTGCAAAAGTCTAAAAATAGATAGACTTTCAGAGTTAAGAGAATACCTTTCTTGAAAACTTAATAACCATTTGTAAGTTAAAGCAGAAAGCCCCTGGAGAAACGTATCCATCTATGAAAAAAAATAAAATAATAGATTCAGTGCTCCATGCAGTTGATGGTGCCATCAAACCATTGTTTGCCTAAGGCATACGATTAAAAAAAATTAGGCCACGTTTTTGTGTGGTAAAAAGTAATTTTTAAGGCAGATTTCCTGGATGCATTAATAAGACATAACATTTACATTATGTTTCACAGTCAAGCCCATTACCTACAAAAGAGGAAGGAAGCAGTTCTGCAGGTAATGTGGAATGGCAGCTAATCTGGAAAAGATTACATTAGTTTTGCATTGCATCGTTTAGTTTCTATTTAAGTGTGCACATTCAACTTCCAGCGATTTTACAGTCATCAAACACAACGATGATGTGCCCCACGGAATCCCACCAGAAGAACTCAACATCGCCCTGGGTTCATATGTGGATGTATACGCATCAGTTCCTTAGAATTCTTTAGAATTAATATGTGTTCAGGGGCTTTCTCTCTCTAAAAGTCATATCTTCTACGGCTCAGCCCTTCTCTAAAACAGTGTGCTTAAGAGTTGCCTTTCCAGTAGCTGAGATGACTACAGAAAAGGACTTCAGTCCTTTTTCAGGCTGGGCTCCAGTCTGAAAATTTAACAAATAAGGTGAACAAACAATAAGGAATGAGGAATATCATCAGATTCATTTTAAAACAATCTTTTTATTTATTTATTTATTTATTTTGAGACAGGGTCTCACTCTGTTGCACAGGCTGGAGTGCAGTGGCACGATCATGGCTCACTGTAGCCTCCAACTCCTGGGCTCAAGCAGTCCTCCCACCTCAGCTTGCCAAGTAGCTGGGACCACAGGCGTGCACCACCACACCCCACTCATTTTTTAGTTTTTGTATAGATGGGCTCTTACTATGTTGCCCAGTCTGGTCTGGAACTCCTAGGCTCAAGTGATCCTTCCACCTTAGCACTCCAAGTTGCTGGGACAACAGCCACATATCACTACATTCCACTAATTAAAAAAAGTTTTTTGTGTGTGTACAGATAGGGTCTCACTGTGTTGCCCAGGCTGATCTTGAACTCCTGGGCTCAAGCCATCCTCCAGCCTCAGCCTCCCAAAGTGCTGAGATTACAGGCATGAGCCACCGTGCCCAGCTAAAACAGCCTTTTTGAAGCTCCTTCTAAATGGCTAAGGGCTTATCAGACCTTGGGCTCATTTACATGTTTGGGTTTTAGGGTTTAGCATTTGTGTTAAACTGTTCTTTTATAGTTCCTCTGACGAGAAAGATGCAACTAATATTTGTAGGTTTCTAAAATTCAGGGTTTAAATAGAAACTTGAGATTTTTTAAAAGCAGCACATACAAAGCATACATACGTCAACTTACACTATGCAGAATTCTACATCAAAACTGTTAATTCAATCTCCTTTTTGCTGGTACAATGATAATTCCTTTTTCATAACAATGATTCTTCTTACTTATTTGTAAACTATTTTTTAAATTGACAAATAGAAACTAGATAGTATACAATATGATGCTTTTAATAATAATGGTTCTTAAGTAACAAATGAAGCTAAAGTTTTGCTATGTAATATGCAACATGCAACATAATACATCATGCCCATGTACATGTTAAATATATTCGAAAAGAAAGAACAAAAATTAGTCAAAAGGTAAGTGAATGTGTGCAAACGATTTTCTAAGCTTTGCAGTACTGCAGGTGTTTACATTACAGATTTAAGTGACACATGATTCCTATATGTTACAAATTTTAATATATTTTGTAACACTCTAGTAATGCTTATTAACTAAGATATATAGTTGCTCCCCCACCCCACCTTATCCATGAGGGATGCCTTCCAAGACCTCCAGTGGATGCCTGAAACCATAGATAGTTCTGATATACTGTTTCTTCCTATACATACACACCTACGATACAGTTTAATTTCTAAGTCAGATACAATAAGAGATTAACAATAGCTAAAAATAAAATAGAACAATTATTGGCTGGGTGCAGTGGCTCATGCCTGTAATCTCAGCATTTTCGGAGGCAGAGGCAGGCGGATCACCTGAGGTCAAGAGTTCAAGACCAGCTTGGCCAACATGGTGAAACCCTGTCTCTACCAAAAATACAAAAATTAGCCAGGTGTGGTGGCTCACGCCTGTAGTCTGAGCTACTGGGGAGGCTGAGGCAGGAGAATCACTTGAATCCGGGAGGCAGAGGTTGCAGTGAGCTGAGATCATGCCACTGCACTCCAGCCTGGGAGACAGAGTGAGAAATAAATAGAAGAATTTATTTCTGTCTCTAAATAAATAAATAGAAGAATTATAACAATATACTGTCATAAATGTTATGTGAATGTGGTCTCTCCCTCTTCCTCAATATATTTTATTGTACTGTACTCAAGTTGACCTCGATTAACTGAAACCTTGAAAGAAAACCATGGATAATGGCGAAGTACTGCACCAATCCCTCCCCAACAGCGGACTTGAAACTTTGGTTGGCTTAACGCTTACACTGGCATGTCTTACTTCACCTTCCAACAAAAAATGGAGCCCGACATCACCCTCTCCACTTTGCTTGCTAAGCTGCAGCGCAGAAGGCACCACTACTGCGCCCCCCAGCATGCTTTTTGGAGAGGACTGGAGCACACTGGGACGTTCATGTGAGAATCTGCATGTGCCCCTCTCTGGAATTTGAGGGAAGTACATGGACACAGACTGCGTCTTGTTCCAACATTTCCTTAGACATGTCTGAAAGCCAGAAAGTGGCTGGCTGGAGCAAATGGTCCCATCAGGGAAAAGAAGGAGCATGCACAACATGAGGGGAATGGGAGAGAAGGAAGTGGCTGCACTATGCTACCGTTTCTGTGGTACCATGTGACCCAATACACAGGTGGGAGGATGAGGTGGACGCAGTAGGGATGCCCAGGCAGTAGCCCAAGCAAGTGGATGCCCCATCTGGAGAGAGGAAGTCAGGAAGAAGATTGCCTTCAGGAGACAAAGGAGATACAGCTATTGTCTCTAAGAATCCTCATGGATGATGGCCGTGCGCAGTGGCTCACGCTTGTAGTCCCAGCACTTTGGGAAGCTGAGGCGGGTGAATAACCTGAGGGCAGGAGTCTGAGACCAGCCTGGTCAACACAGCAAAACCCCGTCTCTACTAAAAATGCAAAAATTAGCTGGCCAGCCATGGTGGCGCATGCCTGTAGTTCCAGCTACTTGGGAGGCTGAGGCATGAGAATCACTTGAACCCAAGAGGTGCAGATTGCAGTGAGCCAAGACTGTACCACTGCATTCTACCTTGGGTGACAGAGCAAGACTCCATCTCAAAACAAACAAACAAAAAATTCTCATAGATGGAGAGGGCCTGGGGAGACTGAAAACCATAGATTCTCTCTCCCTGGACCCACCCCACAGAGGTCAGCATCAATAGATGGAACCCTTGCAAATTGGAGCAAGAACAAAGATGCCTTCCTGTCTCTGGTGGGTTGTAGAAACTCTTTGCCTCCTTGACTTCTGATCTAAATCACTGGAGGAGTCAGGTTTTGATAAGGAGCAGGGAACACTGAAACACCACCCTCTTCTCTCCACTCCAATAAGCTGGGATAGAAGAAAGAACTGAAGACCAGACCAAGGCCCCCACCCAATTCTAAGACTCAGAAGTGTGGTTTGGAGGTCATGGAGATCAGATTTCATTCATATTTCTCAATGGAATTTTAAGCTGCATAGGACTTTGTTGTTTAAATCCAAAATGACTGGTACATTAAACAATACACCAAATATTAAGAAAACGTGCTCACCCAGTGGAAAAGAAAGAGCTGTCATGGCACAGTTAGAGGCATTGAATGGAAATATAAAATAGTAAAATTCACAGATTTTCGACTGTTCAACAAACTAGTCAAATGCATCCTCTATGCATATATAGACAACAATAACAGCTACCATTTACGAGTGCTCGCTGGGCTAATTGCTGCGCTTAGTACTTTATAAATCCCACTCAATTCTCACAATAACTATATGAGGTAGGTATTAGTGTCCCCATTATATGGATGAGAAAATTGAGGCTAGCAAAGGGATGTAACCTTCCCAATAGTGCAGAGGTAGTAAGTTAATGCTCAAGTCTGTCTGATTCAAAGGATCATGCTTCTAACCACTGGATAGATAACTGTCATGTTAATAACATATGTTGAAAGGAAAGTCCAGGAAATTTCTGTTCAATGATACATATCTTAAGAAATTTTTTTTAAAAAAACCCTCAAAAGCAAAAAACACTTGACATCTACAAATGTATAAAAATTAGAGAGTTTGGAATATAGAGTCTTGGGCATGAAAGCCAGACCTTTTTTTTTTTTCTGGTAAAGTGTAAAGAATCCAGCAAGAAGTGAAGCATTTTACCACTAGTAGGAACTCTTTAAATATTTGTGGCATTGAAATGAAATGAAGCCTACTCTTGAAATTGACTCTATACAGAAAGTACAGTACGGAATGCATATGTGATCAGAAGCAATAACATGTATATTCATTTACTCAACAAGTACTTTTGAATGTTTACCGTGTTCTAGGTTGTTTGTCCGGATACCACCAAGTTCTGAATGTATAACGGTAAACAAAACAGGTAGTGTACTTGCCTTCGCAGAGCTTAACACATCCAAATCTATCATGCCATAGTTTTGTTATCTCACTAAATCCAGAGGTTAAATGATTATGTGGCCTGAGGCCACACATAAAATGTCAGAGCAAAAATTACAAAGCAGGAAATTTGAATCCTATGACAGATTTAACTTTGAAGAAACTAAATTTTAAAAGAAAAACTATCACTTTCAAGAAAGAAAATAAAAGATTCTGCTTCTGTCAATTAGAGTAAGATTTCTTTATCCCACTGATATTTCAAATAGCCTGGTTAACAAAGGCACAATTCACATCTACAAATAATGTTAGGTCCACCTATTCTACTTAGTAACGGGTGTTTAGTGGTGATGTGTCATTTCATGCTAGACTTTGTTGGTTAATGCGTAATCAATACGTTTCATTATAAGGTCAGTCATGAAAAGCATAAATGACACTTTATACAAAAGTTTACGTGCAGTGGCTGCAAACACACCATAGCAACAGGGAGAGATTGATGAAAAAGGTTTGGTTCCTATAGCAACTATCATAGGGACCATCTGTAAGCTGAACTGCAGCAACGGAAGCAAAATGAACACTTTGAAAGTCTGCAGTAGGTCTCTTTGTCTATTTAAACATAATGTTAAAATTAAACGTTTTTTTCTTCTATAAGGATAAGCTTCCTCTTTTATTTGCCATTTTGCAATCTGATTGCTTTTTTGTTTGAATTAGCCTGTTTTTATTGAAGCTTATAAATTCAACCTTTACGAAAATAACTGTATTTTCCTACTGAAACTTCCATGCACAAATGAACAAGTACAAACACAATTGACAAAAGCAGAGAAACATGGATTGTGAAAAATTTTAGTATATTTCAAAAGACAGATTATAAAATGCTATTATAAGAACTACGATTCTTTATTTAGTATCTTTTTTTTTATTCCAACAACCTGCTTTTCATAATAGTCACCACTAGCAAAAAGCAGAGGGAAATTACAACACAATTACTTGTTCATTCTTCATTGCCATATATGTAATTGTGTTGTTCCCTCTACAGCCTCTGCTAAAATAATCAACGATCAGTCGCCCCGTTATGTTTCTCTATGTATATACACACATACATATGTATGTACGTGTGGGTGTTTATTTATTCATGTTTCCCCCTCGTTAAGTCATCTTTTTTTGAAGGTACTCATTGATGTAATGTAGAAAAATAGAGCATTTTAATCTTGAATAAAATTGCTACCTTTATAAGGAAAGCTTTTCTGCTCTCATTCATGGTGTGTTACCCAAAGGATACAAAGGACAAGAGAAAGCTGTAAATATCAAACAAGGAAAAGTGACTAATACCAGCCAAGGTACAAAACGCTTTTTCAGATACAGGGGTCACATTTCACAGCATCCATGCTAACCTGCCTGGTTTGTAAAGTTGCCATGCTCCGACCACAGCTTGGTTGGTATTTAACTACTCTGTGATATCATTCTGCTATAATTTCGACTCTCCAAGCATCTGCCTGTGTCTACTTCAAGCTGGCTGACCAGAATACAGATGAAAGAACAAAATTTTCACTGAGAATTGGATCTAGATGCTGTGGCATATTCTTGTGTCTCTTTTGTACCCGTGAGGTTCTGCAGAATATTGCAGAAACCTGCTTCAGAGCCTGTAGTCTGATATTTTCAAAGAGTGAGTGACAGAAGCTTAAAGTATCAATCAAGGAAAATGTAATTGGGACTCTGTTAACAGCTTTCCCAGTGATGAAAATCCAGTCTTGTTTAACAACAGAGATAATAGGAAACTGACTGAATTATACAGTGTCAGTCTGTATGTCAAGAAAGGGAATTTCAGCATAAAAATGTCACAGATTACAAAGTATGTGCTTCCTGAAACAAAGACAGAAAGGCAAAGAACTTGCTGTTTCTTGAAGTTACAACATTCCAGATGGATCTTACTCCACAGCCACAACACAAAATAGATAAACATCCCAAAATAGAACCTGAGAATGGTTCTGAACTACAGACACTGGCTCAACCTTTTCAATTCATGCCATTGGGTGGCCACTGACTGAGCAATTACTCTTCCAGGAACTATCCTTAATCCTTAATCTATATCATCTCTAATTTGCTTAAGCCCTTATAGATTGAGTATTATTATCCTTGCTTTACAGACGAGAATGTGAAGTTTTTAAAGGAGTTAAAAAAAAAAACTTGAAGTAAATAGGAGAGCTGATACTTACACCCAGGATATTTTTGACCCCAAAATCCCATGGGTTGGCCCTTATAATATATGGTGGCTCATTTGAGAGTTAGAGAAACCAAGGCCCAGAGAAGATCAGTATATGTACTCAATCATAGCCAGAGAAGAAACTAGAAATTCGATCTGTGTAACCGAGGATCCTCATCATCCAAATCACGCAAGATAACCTTCACAGTTCTGCTTGACAGAACCAAAGGGAAAGTCAATAGGGTTATCCCCAGCAATACTGTGACGGCTTCCAAATTCACCTCTTTTTGTGTGTTGTCAGCCAACTTTTTCATTGACTTCCTTCACCAGAGAAAGTCAATTCCACTTTAAGGGTCCAAAGCATGTACTCTTCCCTCTCTAATCAAACTGCCACCAAAATAGGGAACTGTCTATTAACACTGAGCTGGTAAAATGTTGGTGAGAGGACACTTTCATAAAAATTAGTATCTTACTCATTTTCTTCTTGGCTACATAACGAAAGATTTTGTCACTTGTTGAAGAAATTATGAGAATTAAAGCAGATGAGAAGGTAGAGAACAGGGATCATTGAAATTCCACCTGTTCTGTAGCATTTGGCTTTCAAATTGTACAAGACGTTTTAAAAATGTCAAGGAGAGATTTGTTAAAGGATACAAAATTACAGCTAGATGAGAGGAATACATTCTAGTGTTCCAGAAGACTGTAGGATGGTTACAATTAGTAATAATATGTTATACATTTTAAAATAGCTGTGAAGAGGAGATATTGAATATTCCCTACATCAAAAACTTAGTGTTCAAGAAAATGTATATGCTATCGTAGATCATTTCTATATTTTATGTATTGAAACATCACTATATACCTTATAAATATATAAAATTATTATCTGTCAATTAAAAACAACACATAGAAATGATACTGGGCCGGGTGTGGTGGCCCATGCCTGCAATCCCAGCACTTTAGGAGGCCAAGGTGGGCGGATCACCTGAGGTCAGTAGTTCAAGACCAGCTTGTCCAACATGGTGAAACCCCATCTCTACTAAAAATACAAAAATTAGCTGGGCCTGGTGGCGCATGCCTGTAATCCCAGCTACTTGGGAGGCTGAAGCAGGAGAACTGCTTGAGCCCAGGAGACGGAGGTTGCAGTGAGTCAAGATCATGCCACTGCACTCCAGCCTGGCTGACAGAGTGAGGCTATGTCTCAAAAAAAAAAAAAAAAAAAGATACTGGACCCTATTATAAGGCAGGTATGTGAGAAATCGATCAGGACTACTGTTTTGAAAATTCTAATGAACAACCAACCACAGTGGCTAGAAAATGATAGTGCTCACTATATGTCCATTGAGTGAATAAAATAGTAATGCATAGATAAAATGTTCCAAGTAGTAAGTTATCAAGAAATACACAAACACATAACTCTCCTAGAGGGGCATTAAAATGATCACCCAATAGAATTAATTTGGCCATAAAATGGAAGCCAATTATAGCCCTATTATACTACCGAAACCAAATTCTTACCGCACAAACACAGTTGGTGTAGATGTCATGGAGGTAAATTTCAACACAAAAAAATAAATGTAGTGCAAAGATCTATTTCTAGAAGCTAAGGCACTCCAGATGGAGCTTGCTTCCTTCAGATATGTGGGCATTAGAAAACGATTTCTAAATGGCAATTACTCATTTCCCTATCTCTTAAATTTTTCTTACTTAAGAAATGGGGGCAAGTGACTGCTACTTGGCAACTATAAAATTATTGTAAAAGTGAATAAATTTGATAAAGTTACAAGTTTCTTAGAAAAATCTAGTATAAGAAGACTAAATGCTTCAATTTTGTAAGCAGTACTTTTTCCGGGGGGAAAAAGGTAGACTAATTCCTCTAAGTAGATAAAATAATAAACAATGCAATTGTACAGAAAATATACCTAATAGTAATGAACACAATGGATCATTTTCACTGGAAGTTTTAAATTTTATTATTTTAAAACATTTATTTTTTATAAAAAATTTATTATTTATATTTATGCTCATTCTTATGCACTAATTCAAATTTCCCCTTCCCTTCATGAATGGAAACGAGACATATTCCAATTCAAGTAAGTCATATGATATACCAAAGATTACACCAAGCAGAATGAGTTTTAAATTAGTACAATATATGGATTACAGAAGTCAAAATATCCTCAATTCATTCACAATTGCAATAATGAAGATCTTCAACACAAAAAACGTTTTTTAAAGTATAATTAATGTAATACCTACAAAAAGATGTCTAAATTAATGGCACAAATGCAAATGATCACCCTAAGTGCTTTTCAATTGTTATCATGTATTTAGTATTTTTAAACAATATTGGAACTTTTTAGTAATTTTTAGGAACAATGTTTTAAAATGTCTACTGTTCAAGGATGTCTGTTTGATTTTTAAAAACAAAAACTAAATGAAGTGCTTGATTTGAGAAGCCACTATTATATTACTTGATTCTTTTTTGCTCATCTTTGTTTACAACAATACAGACACACACACACACACACAATTTCATATACAATGCATTGCAAACTCTACAGGTTGCTTCTACCTTCAAATGTATACAGATCCCAACCGCTTCTTCCCAATTCTCCACCAATGTTGTAGACCAAGCTACCATCACACTTCACCTGAACTATCAATACTGTAATAGCTTCCTCTCTGGTCTTCCTCCTTCCAGTCTTGCTCCCTCAAAATCTCTGCTCTATACAGAAGACAAATTAATTATCTTACAGTATATATCAAGTCAGATGATTACCCTAATCGAAGTCCATCAAAGGCATTCCATTTCACTTAGAATTAAACTGAATATCTGGTGTACCCTATAAGATCTGACATTATCCAAACCCTTATCCCTTGACAATCCTGTCTCCTATTACTCCTTCTCCATCAGTGCACTCCAACCATGCTAGCCTTCTGGCTCTCTCTCAGGCCTACTAAGGGCTTTCTCCCCTGGGCTTTCTCCCCAGGGGTTTTTCTCATGGGGTTCCATCTGCCCCATGTCATCTCAGGGAGGTTTATTCAGAACTTCGCTCAGAAGCCTTCTCTGGTCACCCTACCTTCAAAATATCAGCCCAATGTCCTCTCACCCTTCTCTGCTTTTCTTCCTAGAAGTTGGCATTACATGACATTTTATTAAATATTAATTTGTTTATTGTATGTCTCTCCACTAGAAATATAAGCTCACTGATGGAAGGGACTTGGTATATGCTTTGTTGCAATTTCTAGAACCTTGAACAATGCCTGTGCATAGTAGGTTCCCAGTAAATATTTGTACTAATTATTTAATTTAGACTAATTTTCAAAGAGCTGGATGGTACCTTCACAGTTTTAATGTGCCTATCATGCTTTTTTGCTAGTACTTTTCTCAGCGGACACATATCAACATACTTATTAGCACCTATGAGTTGCAAGGTACTAACTCAGACATTAGGAGAATCACGAATGCATCTAATTTTACTTCTGTGGAGACTGAAAAAAAGAGAAATTTAAATGAGACATTATCCAACATTGCAAAACAATCTAAGTTGAATGCCACACTATATTAATGAATGCATTTTAACATTTGGAATATTTACATTTATATTTGGAATAGAAGTAAATGGATTCAAACTAGAGTGGTCATGCAATGTGTCAGGGAGAATGGAAGGTGGATCTCGAAAGCAAGGTTAGAACTTTGACACATACAGGGAAGGAAAGCAGTCACACTGGGTGGAGGAAATGAAAGTGTGGAAGTAAAAGTGTGGGCATACATTATCGGAGCATGAGTAGAAAACCAATTTGGCCAAAACCCAGCTTTACTTTCCAAGAGGGTTGGAAGATGAGCCTGCAAGAACAAAATGGGATCGTCTTGAACAGAGGTTTGAATGTCAGGTTATTTTCCAGAAGACAACGGGGAGTCATTTAACACTTTTCATCAATGTCATATCATAAATGTCATGCTTCAGAGCAATGACTCCACTGACAGACCATGGAAAGCACCAGAACAATGCATGCCCAAAAAAGTAGCACCAACCAGGAAGCTTTGCAGAATGCAGCATGGTGAAGATTGATGGCTACTAGCCCCAAGAATCTTCCTATGAGATTTACATATACCCCCAGGTACCCCTGATATGAGCTTTACATATATCAACCACTATATGAAATATGGGGTACTGTTGGGAACATATGAGCTTTATATATATATTATATTATTAACATATATTATTGCATATATTGACTCAAATATTAATTCGAGTTAATATGATATATGTGAATATATTACATAAATGTAACATATGTGATATATGTGAATATATTACATAAATGTAACATATGTGATATATGTGAATATATTACATAAATGTAACATATGTGATATATGTGAATATATTACATAAATGTAACATATGTGATATATGTGAATATATTACATAAATGTAACATATGTGATATATGTGAATATATTACATACATGTAACATATGTGATATATGTGAATATACTACATACATGTAACATGTGATATATGTGAATATACTACACATATGTAACATATGTGATATATGTGAATATACTACACATATGTAACATATGTGATATATGTGAATATACTACACATATGTAACATATGTGATATATGTGAATATACTACACATATGTAACATGTGATATACGTGAATATACTACATACATGTAACATATGTGATATATGTGAATATACTACATATATGTAACATATGTGATATACGTGAATATACTACATACATGTAACATATGTGATATATGTGAATATACTACACATATGTAATATATGTGAATATATGTAATATATGATATATGTGAATATATGTAATATATGATATATGTGAATATATCACATATGTGACATATGTGAATATATCACATATGTGACATATGTGAATATATCACATATGTGTGACATGTGAATATATCACATATGTGTGACATATGTGAATATATCACATATGTGTGACATATGTGAATATATCACATATGTGTGACATATGTGAAATATGTGAATATATCACATATGTGCGACATGTGAAATATGTGAATATTACATATATGTGACATATGTGAAATATGTGAATATACTACATATATGTGACATGTGATATATGTGAATATACTACATATCTGTAATATATGTGATATATGTGAATATATGTAATATATGATATATGTGACACATGTGACTATATCACATATATGTGACATATGTGAAATGTGACTATATTACATATATGTGACATATGTGAAATACATGAATATATTACATATATGTAACATATGTGATATATGTGAATATTGCATATATGTGATATATGTGAATATTGCATATATGTAATATATGTGATATATGCGAATATATTACATATGTGATATATGTGATATATGAGAATATATTATATATGTGATATATGCGAATATATTATATATGTGATATATGCGAATATATTACATGTGTGATATATGCGAACATATTACATATATGTAATATATGTGATATATGCGACTATATTACATATTTGTAATATATGTGATATATGTGACTATATTACATATATGTAATATGTGATATATGTGAATATATTACATATATGTGATATATGTGAATATATTACCTGTTAATTATATATGTGAATATGTTACATAAATTAACATTTATTATTTATGTATATTTTCTGTGTATTATGTAAATTTATATTGTTACTAATATATAATATAAAAAACGTTAATTATAATTAAGTATATTATTATAATATAATTAATTGACTATATTAACAATTAATATAGATTCATATATAATTTATAAAATATATAAATAACATGTTAATAGATGCAAAGCTCATGTATTTCCAGCAGTACCCCACATTTCTTTCAGGTGTCCACCCATCCTTCATAAGAGGTCTCACGCTCCTGGAGACGTTGACCCGACTGTTTTTTTGGCTCAAAGGAATCCCATTCTCCATGTCACTTGTCTGGTCCACAAATCCAGCTGTAAATTAGTCAGAACATGGCAATGCTCTGGCTATGGGAACTGGTTCAGGAACCGGCATGTGGCCCAATTCTAACAATGAAATACAAAGAGAGGTTTCCTAGAAACTTCCAGGAAAAGCGCCCTCTTAAGATGCATCTTGGATGTCATCATGGCCTAATATGAGGATCTGAAATCCTATAACCACCACACTGTTGGCTGAAGGAGGACAGAGCCAGGAGAATCACAAAGAAACATGCTGGGGTGCTTGGATTAAGCCTGTGTTGGGGCCTGCTTTATGTCTGGACTTTCAGTTCTGTCAGCCAATAAAATTCTTTATTGTTTAAGCCAGGTTGAGTTGTATATTCTGTTCCTTGCAGGCAAAAACATTCCAGATGATATAACTTAGGCATGAAATAATAATGAGTATCTGGAGTAGGTTATAGGCCAAGAGGTAGAGAGGATGAGAAGGAAGGGATTTGCTCATTCAGGAAGCATTTACTGAGTGTTCCCTGTGGGCCAGGCCCAAATGCTAGGGGCTAGAAGAACAAGACGATGAACGAAACACACGCCTGCCATCAAAGAGCTCTGAATCTGATAACTATCAACCAATGTCATGATCATTATAGGGAAGCACTGCCCAGGGGGCTAAAAGGCATAACGAGGTTCCCTATGGGGAGTGAAGAGTGAGAATGAGAGGCAGAGAGAGAAGAAGAGGAAAGGAGAGAAGAGAAGAGGGGAAAGAGAGGGGAGGAGAGGAGGGGAAAGGAGAAAGAAGCCCAACAGAGCATCCTGAATTCAACAATAGCAAGATAAACTCAGGATGGGCTGGATCAAAAGACAATGAAAAATCCAGGAAGACAAGGAAATTGACTGGTAATTTAAGGCTAGTTACCTGGAAAACAATTGTTCTAAAGTCTCCCTAAATTACTTTTAGGACAAAGTGGGACACACACACAAAAGGCATTTCAGGTCACAGTGATGGCATTAAAGAAAAAGATAACCCCCTTTGGAAGGAAGATGAGTTTGTTTTAGACACCAGTGAAATGAATCGATGTGATATAAGCTAAGTCTTGCATCAGTAAGTCATTGGCACACAGGGAGCACTCAAAAATGTTTCTTTGGCCAGTGCAGTGGCTCACACCTGTAATCCCATGACTTCGGGAGGTTGAGGTGGACAGATCACTGGAGTCCAGGACTTTGAGGCTAGCCTGGGGAACATGGCAAAGCCCCTTCTCTACAAAAAATTCAAAAACTTAGCCAGGCATGCTGGAGCACCCCTGTAGTCCCAGCTACTCGGGAGGCTGAGGTAAGAGGATCACTTGAGCCCAGGAGGTGGAGGCTGCAATGAGCCATGACCACGCAGCTGCAATGAGCCATGATCAGGATACTGCACTCCAGCCTGGGCAACAGAGCAAGACCCTGTCTCAAAAAAAAAAAAAAAAAGTTTTGTTGGTGGTGGTGCTGCTATTGTATTGTTAAACAGCTTAGTAGAGTCGGTTAAAGTCAACTTTGAAGCCACATAGCGGGTACAAACCCCACGGTTACAAGCTGTGTAACTATAAGCAATTTACTTAATCTCTGTGTCACATCCATAAAATAAGAATAGTCATAATAATATTAGCTTCCTTTTGGCAGGGTTATGTTGTGGATCAAATGAGTTACTATGTGTAAAGTTCATGCAAAACAGAGCCTGGGGACATAGCAAATGCTCAGTGTTGGCCATCACTAGGGTTACTATTGCCGCTGAGATTCACAGAGAGAGAAATGAAGAATCTTAAAAAGGAATCACAGAGATCCAGATAAAAGCTTGTTTTGAAGACTACAGATGCTTTTTAATTAATGAAACAAAGAAGAGTATGCTCTGTACCGAAGAGTTGACTCTGATGACAAATGCAAGTTCATAGACATTACACAGAAAGCAACAGCTTTTACCGCTTTTTTCTTCTGCAGCAACTCAAGGAGAAATGGACCAGTGTCAGAGCCAGTCCGCAGATTGAGGGGTGAGCCCCACCACTTATCAACGAACACAGGTATGACAGTGACAAAGAGCCATCTCTGCCTGGTCAGGCACCGACAGTCCGAACAGTCTAAAGAACAGAGAACATTCTTGGCACGTGCATCCGAGCATTGCTGTGCATCTCTCCGGCCGAGAGCCAGGAGCTCATAATACACGCTCTCTTGATGAGTGGAATGCATTTATGAGACATTTACCAAAAGCTGAGACACAATCTGTAACCCCAGCACAAAGTGAATCTCGTTGACCCACCCAGAACTAGAACTGGGATCTCGCCTGGTTGGTCCCACTTGCTACCCCCTGAGAGATCAATTATCCCAGAACCTGTCTGATAGCTGGGGCGGGTCAGTGTGTGTTGATGGGCTTGTATGTGTAAGCATTTCCTCGACTGGTATGAGAATATAGTGCTGGGCGCTTCCGTTTGAAGCACTGATTCTGTCTTCCTCTGTTTACAATGGAACTTCTCCTGTGGCATGTAAAGCCTCAAAATATGCACTTTTATATAAACTTACTAAACTGCTAACAACTGTTTAATGACTGCCTAAAATAACTGGAGTGAAAAAGAGCAAAGCCCATTACATTTTGGGAAAGCATTCCTGAGGCCATCTTAAACTCTCCTTTGCAGTAGCTGGATATTTAAAGAAATGCCATATCTTCATTATACCTGGTCATATATTTTTAAACTGTAAGGAAAAAAATTTGAGACAATATACATCCTAAGAATCAGCCTAATTGAAGGTTTCCAAATGCTGCATTTAGAGCTAAAAGTTTGAAACCAGAGCAATTCTTATTTCTGAAATGAGTCTTCTGAGAAACTGGAAATCAATATCACTATAAAGTGAATGGACATCATGACATCGAAACTGTATTCCATGTCACATGACTGGAACCGCTAAAAACAAAATTGTAGGAATGCTCGTTTCATAAAACACAGACTTCAGCACAGAATTTTGTAAAAGGCCTGCAAAGATAAGGTCGAATCTGGATATTTTCTCAGAGACAAAAAGATTCCAATTCTCATCTTTCAAGTAAAAATCTTCTAATGGGAGACACTAAACAAAATATATCTCCCCCATACCCATCCATGCCTCAGCTGTGATTGCCTGTCCCAGAACGAACAGGTCTGATTTAAAGGAGGACATCACAGAGAGGAACCTGATAAAGCCTTTGTTGGTTGCCCTCAGGGCACAACACCAGAAGCCCAAGGAGTATCTGATAATTACAAATTTTCTGAGCTATAAAGATGTCCAGAATCTTCTAGAAGCCTATTCTAGAGGCTTCTAGAATCCCTGACAAACTGAGCTATAGCCTACAGTCTTTACAACTTTGAGTCTCAATGTCAGGTAAATTGGGAAGATTTGGTTCACTCCCACCTGGCTTCCTTCAGCTGGGGGGCCTGGAGTTGCTGACAGCCCTAGGGGCCTAATTTTCACCATCGTTCATTAACCAATTGCAACTGCAAAGACATCTTAGTGTATTAAGCAAAGTGAAGTAGACAAAGGAACATCAAGAGATGACTCTGAAAACCTGGAAGAGCAGGGACTCAGATGACAGGAAAGGAACCAAAGCAGTGAGCTCAGAGGCATGGGACATCTCTGTCTGGGTAAACTCTGATTCAGAGAATCCTTCATACTCAACTCCTTCCAGACTGTGCTCACACCACAGCTTCTCCAAAAGGTCTACCCCACTTTCCCCAACCCAATACTCCAGAAGCTTTCTATCCTGGTCTACTTTTTCTTTTTATTTTTTTCTGTAGCACTTATCACCTCCTAACATACCATAGGACGTATTTATTAGGCTTATTGCTCAATGTCTATCTTCCCCTGCAGAATGGAAGCTTACAAAAGCAACAAGCTTCATGTGTTTGAGTGACTGATGCTTCATGAGCACCCAGAGGAGTACCCAGCATATAATTGGGATGCATACATATTTACTGAATAAATGAATGAATCTAGGAGTTTATCTGTTTGTCCAGAAAGCTTTAGTTTCCTTTCTACAAGCACTCCTCCATAGCCCACCAGCTCACTCCATCTTCAAGGAGAGAGGGCTGTAGTGAGCCCCTCAGAGGTAAAACACACATCAACCCACCACACTAGAGTGGGGAGCTCAGATGCTGGCCAAGAGAGTAAAGCCTTGGGTTCCAGAAGGTAGTACTGCCCTGCAGAGGCCCTTCTGGAATCTATCTCCTTGGAGATTTCTTTTCTAATAGCTAGCATAATAAGGTAGGCCTGGTTTTCCTTCTACGTTAAAGGGGCCTTTTCCTCGAGTGGAAACCAGGAATGGCCTAATAAAAAGAAGCCACCTGCACTTCATACCCACAGGATGGCTATAATCAAAAAACTAGAAAATAATAAGTGTTGGCAAAAATGTGGAGAAATTGGAATGCTTGTTTATTGCTGGGGAAAATGTATAATGATTCATTCACTATAAAAAAAAAGCTTGACAGTTCCTCAAAAAGTTACACACAGGATTATTATATCATTTATTATATATTTCAAAATAGCTAGAAGAGAAGATTTGAAATGATCCCAACACAAAGAAATGATAAATGTTTGAGGTGATGGATATGCCAATTACCCCAATTTGATTATTATACATTGTATTCAAAAGTATCAAAACATCAGATGTACCCCATAAATATGTAAAATTATATATGAATTGTAAATAAAGAATTATCACATGACCCTGCAATTCTATTTCTAGGTATATATCCAAAAGGATTGAAAACAGGGACTCAAACAAGTACAGATACATACATGTTCATAGCAGCTCAATTCACAATAGCCAAAAGGCAAAAACAGCCCATGTCCATCAGTGGATGAATGGATAATTTGTGGCACACAAATATTATTATGATAATATTATAAAATATTATTCAGTCATAAAGAAGAATGAAGGATGGCTGCAATGTGGATGGTCCTTTAAAAAATTATGTTAAATAAAAGAAGCCAGACACAAAAGGTTACATGTTGTATAATTTCATTTATATGAAATACCCAGGATAAATAAATCCATAGAGACAGAACACAGATTGGTGGTTGCCAGGGCCTGGGGGATGGGAAGGAGAGGAAGAAATTGTTTAATGGGTAAGGAATTTTACTTAGGTGTGGTGGAAATGTGTTGGAACTAGAAAGAGACAGTAGTTACACAACATCGTGAATGTATTAAATGCCACTGAATTGTCCACTTTAAAATGGTTACAGGTGGTGGCTCATACCTGTAATACCAGTGCTTTGGGAGGCTAACGCGGGAGGATCACTTGAGCCCAGGAGTTGGAAGCTACAGTCAGCCATTATCACACCACTGGACCCCAGCCTGGGTGACAGAGTGAGACCCTGTCTCTAAAATAATTCATTAAAATAAAAATAAAATGATTAATTATATGTTACATAAATTTCACTTCAATGAATTATAATACATGAATGAATGAATGAATGAACGAACGTAAGTCTGATGCCACTTAGGCCTGCCTGGTACAGACAAAGAATCCTTGAAGGTTCAGGTGATGAAATCCACTGGTGCTTTGATCCAAAGCTATACCAAACAACAGAGTGCACCTTTGTCTGGCCTTGTTCTTGTTGCCTCTGCATTTGCTGGAGATCAGAGGAGATGATTTGTTCATGATTCAGTTATTTAGCATCCTAGATTCCTGCCTCAAGTCTTTCCATTTCACTTGTACCTTATATTGATATGAGAGCACACTTTAGTCCTTTTTACAACTATGGACATCACCAATTGATCCAGCAATCCCATTACTGGGTATCTACCCAGAGGAAAAGAAGACATTATATGAAAAAGACACTTGCATATGCATGTTTATAGCAGCACAATTTGTAACTGCAAAAATATGGAACCAACACAAATGTCCCTCAATCAACAAGTGGATAAAGATACTGTGGTATATTTATACAATGGAATACTACTCAGCCATAAAAAGGAATGAATTAACGGCATTTGCAGTGACCTGGATGAGATTGGAACTATTATTCTAAGCGAAGTAACTCAGGAACAGAAACCCAAACATTGTATGTTCTCTCTGATATTGTGGGAGCTAAGCTATGAGGACACAAAGGCATAAGAATGCTACAATGGACTTTGGGGACTTGTGGAGAAGACTGGGAAGGGGTGAGGGATAAAAGACTACAAGTAGGGTACAGTATATAATGCTCAGGTGATGGTGTACGAAAATTTCACAAATCACCACTAAACAACTTACTCATGTAACCAAATACCACCTGTACCCCAATAACTTATGGAAAAAAATAAGAAAGAAAAAAAAACTCGATGTGGAGGTGTTTTGATCTTTTCCCCACCTTCATCAATCACTGAAACAAGAAGCACGGGGCTGCAAAAGCAGCAATACAGGGGGGGCAGCTGGTGTCAAGTTCTAGTTCCTTCCGCAGCTCTGTGTCATGGGACAAATCCTTTAGCTTCTCTGAATCTCAGTATTTTCATTCATAAAATATAGACAGGAATGGCTACCCTATTTATCCACGGGGTTATTTCAATTGTCAAAGGAGAAAAGAAACGTAAAAGCACTTAGTAAATATCCTGCTACTGATTCCTGTTTCTTCCTCCTAATATTGTTTGAATCCATTTATTTCGCTTCTCCTCCATTTTCACTCTCCCAGTTCCTGACGTCATCATTGTCCCGCACCTGGTTTACTGTAACCTTCTAAGGCAGCCTACTCACAGCTTGCGCGTTTCCCATGCATTCTCTGCTCTGTCAGGAGATGATCTTTCAAAACCAAATCTAATGATATCACACCTCTGCTTAAAACCCTTTTCTAGTTTCCCATTGCCCTCGGAGCAAACTCCTAATATAGCTTCAAGACCTATGATGATACAGACTCATCTTATCTTTCCTGCCCTTCCCTTGTCAACACCTAACCTGGAGTTTCTTGAACTCTTCATGCTGTTTGAAACAGTTTCCCCATTTCTCCATTTCCCATCACTCCTACTGCTACCACCTTCTCAAACCCTTGGCCTGAATAAATTCGATCAAATTCCATCATGAGGTTTCAATAGGACATAAATCAATATATGCATCCCAAAAGTCTGGAAGAATATCAAAGTACAATATCTGGGAGATTGTGGATTGGGAATTTGCTACCTTTTGCTATATTTATTTTTGAATTTCTCCTCAATGAATGGGAATTACTCATTAAATAAATTAGTAACTATTTTTAACAGCATTCTATGAGCATTAAATTCTTGTTTGAAGCAATTGTTTGCCTCGTCCAGGACATCTCCCATGACCATTCCCTCCAAGTCTAGATTACGTGCCTTCTTACACAGAAGGGTCACTCTCGGGGCAGGGTGGGTGGAAAATACATGACACGTGGGGGACTGGGTCCTCTCCTGTTGGAATAGTAACTGAAGGGAATACACT
Organism: Pongo pygmaeus; assembly: GCF_028885625.2. NCBI lineage: Eukaryota > Metazoa > Chordata > Mammalia > Primates > Hominidae > Pongo > Pongo pygmaeus. The sequence goes on along the minus strand of NC_072381.2, from coordinate 18,327,508 downwards.
GAGGAACTGGAAGTGACCCCTGTGCCATCATGTTCTTGAACCCTCTGTATCTGAGAAAACCTACGTGATTGTGACTGTATTACTGGATGAATCTTCTTGCCTGTGGGTCATAGGTGCAAATCCCAGAGAGCATGTCCCTTTTTGATAGTGTTTGTTGAGAGCATGCAGAGGATGCGGACATGAGCTAAATACAGCCAGGGGTCTCAAGGAGCTCCACCCGTGAAGGGCTTCGGGGGTAAGAGAATCAGCTCCTTGCTTCTTTGTCCATAGCACATCCCCAGTGCCTGTCCAAACTCTGTGAGATCATCATTCAAGTGCTGAAGATTAACAGCATTTGCTTACGGGCTTTCCATACGTACTTATGAACTCAACTGTCTAAAAACACAGTATCTTCAAGGTGCCCAGGGTGTCGGGAAACAACTTAAAGCCAACAGTCACTTTTCTTTGCCTAGTAAACACGCAAAGATCTAAAGGAATAACATCCAGTGTTGATCAAGATGTGATGGTAAACGCAGTGGTGATCTAAACTGGTCCAGTGTTCTAGGAGGAAAAGTTGGCAATATGTAACAAAAGCTTCAAAAGTATTCACACTGTTAATGCTGAATAATTCAACTTCTAAAAAGATAGCTTCAGGCAATAATCTGACACCAATGCTCACCATTGCACTACTTTTAATAATGGAAAAAATAAAAACAACACAAGTTTTATAATAAAAAAGTATTTAAACTATGGTACTACTATAAAATCAAATAGTATCCTGCCATAGCAAATGCTAAGAGAAAAAATTCTGTTGAACAAAATAGAAAGGGTTCACAGTATTCAACTTAATCAGGAAAATAAGCTACAGAACAATGCAAATAATACGAAGTCATTTTGCATAAAAAATATACATATATCCCCAATTTAAATACATGCATCCAAAAAGCTCTGGAAGAATGTAAAATTACAATATCTGGGAAGTTGTGGATTGTGCATTTATCACTTTTTGCTATATTATTTTTTAATTTCTCGTCAATTGATATGAATTACTCATTAAATAGATTAGTAACTATTTTTAATGGCACGTTCATGAGCATTAAATTCTCGTTTAAAAGCCCTGAAAGCCACAACTGAAATTATGAAATTAGAAATCTGTAAAAGCCCAAGATTTTCAAGAAGAAACTACTTCGAGGAATTATTTTTTTAAAAAAAACAAACGATCCCTAGTTGGACACAGTAGTACACACCTGTAGTACCAGCTACTTGGGAGGCTGAGGCAAGAGGATGGCTGGAGCCCAGGAGTTGGAGGCTGCAGTGAGCTATATGATCAGTACACTGCACTCCAACCTGGGTGACAGAGTGAGACCCTGTCTCAAAAATATAAAGAAATAACAATAGCCAATCCTCTCAAGTGCAGTTCTTATCCCTTCTCAGAGTCTTTTCCTGGTACTAATGTGAGTTCAAGTTTCATAGTATGATCCACACACACGCATAGAAGTAGTCCACAGTCTTAACAGTCGTAATCTCACTATATGATTGTCTTTTTGTTCTATACTAAGTAGACATTTTTATAATCAGAGAAAACCTATTTTCATTCAAAATATCCCTTCCATGTGCTAAAACGAGATGATTTCATTATGAGATTGAAAATTTGTCTCCTTATACTTGCCTGTATTTCCCAAATTTTCCAAAATAAGCATATACTATTTTCATAATTTAAAAAATTATCAGAAATACACAAACAAGGCTGGGCACAGGGCTCATACCTATAATCCCATCACTTTGGGAGGCCAAGGCAGGAGGATCTCTTGAGCCCAGGAGTTCAAGACCAGCCTGGGCAACACAGTAAGACCCTGTCTCTACAAAAAAATAGCCAGGCATGGTGGCATTTGTGTGTGCCTCTAGTCCTAGGCACTTGGGAAGCTGAGGCGGGAAGATTGCTTGAACCCAGGAGTTGGAGGCTGCAGTGAGCTATGATTGCACCAATGCATTCCTGGGCAACAGAGTGGGACTCTGGGAAGGAAGGCAAGAAGGCAGCAAGGCAGGTGGGCAGTAAGGAAAGAAGGCAAGAAGGGAAGAAGGCAGGCAGGCAGGCAGGCAAGATGGAAGGAAGGCAGGAAGGAAGGAGACAAGCAAGCAAAATGGCCCTGTAAAGTTTGCTAAAAATTTTGAAGCTCTGAAAGAGCTATTTTAAAAGATTTAAAATAATAAATAGAATTTCTGGTGGTACATTTGTTGTTGATGTCAACTAACAGAAATACAAAACAGTATACAAATGTCACCAAGCAGATCCTACTCTCTACCTTAATCCAAACAATATTTCAGCAGCTCAAGAAACCCACACTGCTGCCATCACTCTCAGCCTTGTTCGTCACCACCACTGTTGTCAGCCCTTCATTTAAGACTTCTCCACAATTACATCTGGATTTTCCTAAAAAGGCAGAAACATTTTGAAGGCCAGAGATTAGGCATTTTTGCATCCTTAACAAAAGCATCGTTCGGTCTTTATAAAGTCATTTGACTCTGAGCGTGTCATATCAAAAACACTCTTAAAAGATGATGCACCACACATTAAGTAACTGAATGTACTAGAAGAACAGCTTTAAAGATAATTCATTTTATTAGATTAAAAAGCCTTCCCCAAAGATTGTTTTGCCTCTCAGGACCATGGTGTATAACACAGTTAAATGCCTTCTCTAAAATTTCACTTGATGATAGTTAAAAAAAGAAAGAAAGAAAGAAAAATATAAGAACCCTCTATGTTTTGACTTAAAATCTGTTTTCCTAAAAAGAATCCTTTCTTTTTCTTACTAACACAGTCACTTTTAAAATATTGCCATAAATCTATTTCTTCTCATTTTGGTGATTCAAACAAAGTATTAGAAATTTGATACATAACAGCATATTTTAGCTTATCTTAGCAGAATCTAACAGATAGTGTACATTCTAAAAATGTCAAGGCAGGTCAATTGGATGGGCTTTTTCAGATTAATGTATCCTCAATTATTACCATTTACTAGGCATTTTATAACAAGAAGAATATCAAATTCCAATAACAGACTGTGCCCAGTGTTAAGTGAGGTTCTCCTAGCTGCCATCCCCACAGTAGGTTCTTCTCAGTTAAGCCCACTCCTACTGTACAGACTCACTGGCCTTCCTCCTGACCCATCTTGATGGCTGTTAACTGTACCTCCTGTGTTGCCTCTCAGCTCAAGCATCACTTCCACCAGGAAGCCTTCCCTGACCACCCGGCTTAGACTGATTCCCCTCTCGTGACTCATAGCTCCCTATACCCTCCCTTCTTAGCACTTTCCATGGTTCGTCACCCATGGGCTTATTTTAATTGATTAACATCCTGTTCCTGCTCAAGGCCATAAGTTCCATGGAAGCAGACAATGTGCATCTTACTATTAAACCCCTAGGGCGCTACACAGTGACAGTTGTACAAAAGCTGCCCCATTCGTTTTATTGACTGATTTTATTTGAACACATGATAGTAAGTGATATGGTTTGGATCTGTGTCCCCGCCCTAATCTCATGTTGAATTGGAATCCTCAGTGTTAGAAGTGAGGCATGGTGGGAGATGACTGGATCATGGGGGTGGATTTCTCATGAATGGCTTAGCACCATCTCTCTTGGTATTGTCCTCATGATCGTGAGTGAGTTCTCATGAAATCTGGTCTTTAAAAGTGTAGTACCTCCCTCCACCCTCTCTCGCTTGCTCCTGCTCTGGACATGTAAGACATGCCTTCTCCCCCTTTGCCTTCCACCATGATTGTAAGTTTCCTGAGGCCTCCCCGGAAGCTGAGCGGACGCCAGCATCATGTTTCCTGTACCACCTGTGGAACCGTGAGCCAATTAAACTTCTTTTCTTTAGAAATTACCCAGTCTCAGGTATTTCTTTCTTTCTTTCTTTTTTTTTTTTTTTTTTGAGACGGAGTTTCACTCTTGTTGCCCAGGCTGGAGTGCAACAGCATGATCTCAGCTCACCGTAGCCTCCACCTCCCAGGTTCAAGCAATTCTCCTGCCTCAGCCTCCCAAGTAGCTGGGATTACAGGCATGCACCACCATGCCCAGCTAATTTTGTATTTTTAGTAGAGATGGGGTTTCTCCATGTTGGTCAGGCTGGTCTCGAACTCCCGACCTCAGGTGATCCGCCCACCTTCGCCTCCCAAAGTGCTGGGCTTACAGGTGTGCGCTACCATGCCTGGCCTCAGGTATTTCTTTATAGTAATGTGAGAATGGTCTAATACAGGAAAATTATATTCCCTTCATTCCAAAGATAACTTCCATGTGGCAGACACACATTTATTCAAATATACATTTGTGTCTCTGTTCACATGTCTACTAAAATAAGCTTTCTTTAAGTAACACCTCCCACCAGCCATTCTTTATCACCTTACGATGACTTACACTTCCTCAAACCACCGATCACCCCTGACTCGCACTCACCTGTTCACTCTCTGTTGGCACCATCAGCATGTCATCTCCATGACAACATGATTTTGTTTGCTTTGTTCTCTACCATATCCCAAGCACCGAGAACAGTTTCTGGTACATGGTAGGCACAGAATAAATATTTACTAAATGAATGAATGTGCTGGGTACGCAAAGAAAGCTACGCAAATGGGAATCCCACTCACACACCCTATTTCTACTTTCTGATCATCTCTGCCATCGGTTGCCAACCTTTTGTCAAGGTAAAAGATGTATTTTCATTTCTGTTTTCCAAATGCAAGCTATTGACCTCAGTACTATTTCAGTTAGTATATAAAAACAAGTACCCTGCTAGAAACTGTGTCCAAAACAGTCCAAGATGCCAGAACAAATTCATTCCTTTCAACATTTCCAGGGCAACAGCAAACCCAAGATGACCTTCAAGTTTGCCTTGCCAAAATGCATTATAACCCTGCTCAAATAAATGCTCACCAGAAGCATCTGAGCTCACCAGATAAATGGAATTTAAATAATACATTTCCTATCTGGAAATACTCTGTATACAATTTAACTAATCTGATTCTGTCAATAAATTTTAGGTTGAACAGAATCAAGCTACCAACAAACTATTTTGAATTTTGTTTGCTGTATACTTTAAAAAGGTGAATTTTAAGGTTTGTGAATGACATCTCAATTTTTTTTTAATGGAAAGAAATTCTACAAAATATCTAACTGGTAATCTTCAAAACCGTCAAGGTCACCAAAAGCAAACGAAGTCAAGTGCGTGTGGTGGCTCATGCTATAATCCCAGTACTTTGGGATGGGCCAACGTGGGAGGATTGCTTGAGCCCAGGAGGTTGAGACCAGCCTGGGAAACATAGTGAGATTCTGTTGCTACAAAAAATGAAAAAATTAGCCAGGCGTGGTGGTGCATGCCTGTAGTCCCAGCTACTCAGGAGGCTGAAATGGCAGGATTGCCTGAGCCTGGGAGGTTGAAGCTGCAATGAGCCATCATCAGGCCACTGCACTCCAGCCTGGGCAACAGAGAGAGCATCAGGAAAAACAGCTAATGCATGATGGGCTTAATACCGAGGTGATGGGTCGACAGGTGCAGCGAATCATCATGGCACGTGTTTACCTACATAACAAACCTGCATGTCCCGCACCTGTATCCCAGAACGTAAAATTAAATTAAATTGAATTGGATCGAATGAAATTAAGAACAAGCAAATACACAACACTGGAAAAAAAAAAAAAAAAACCAACAAAGTCGGAGAAACTGTCCCAGCCAAGAGAAGCCTAAAAAGACTGTATCCTAAATGTAATGTGGCATTTAGGATAGGGTCCTGGAACAGTAAGAATAACTTAAGGAAAAACTGAGAAAATTTGAATAAAGTATGGACTTTAGTTGGTTAGTATATCAATATTAGTTCATTAATTATAACAAAGGTACCACACTTATATAAGATGTTAATAATAGGGGAAACTGAGTCTGGGGCTTATGAGATTTCTGTACCATCTTCACAATAATTTGGTAAATCTAAACTTGTCATAAAGTAAAAAGTAAATTAAGAAAAGCATTTTTCATTTCCTTTTGTGTTTTAAACTTAGGTGCTTAATACTTCCCATAACCATGATGCCTCAGCAATAAAAGTGGAGGTCTGTCATCATCTCAAGAAGTCCTGCCTTTCTCTTGCAGTTTTTAAACCCATGCAACAAAGTTCAATGAGTATAAACTGAACATCTACCATAGGTCTGGCACTGGGGTAAGTTTAGAGTGAATACAAAGATGATTAAGATTAAATCCATACTTTCCTAAAAGATGAATGCCCCAATGCAGCAAGTTCTGTTAATAATAGCTAACCTCGGCTGGGCACTGTTTTAGCATCTTTCTTGGATCAACTCTTTTAATCCTTTCAAAAACTCAATTAGAAAGGTACTATAATTATTTCATCTCCACAGAGGAGCAACGGAGCTCTAGAGCAATTCGATAACTCTCCCAGGCTTGCAGAGCTAGTGAATAACAGAGGTGGCATTGAAGTTAGGGCATTCAGTGAAGTACCGTACTATGCACCACTACACCATTGTACCACCCAGCCTCCTAGGGCACCCACAGGTTCACATCTAGGAGAATCCCTGCACTTCCATATATGTGGCTGATACAGTTTGGCTTTGTCCCTACCCAAATCTCCTCTTGGTTGTAGCTCCCATAATTCCTACATGTCATGGGAGGGAGCCAGTGGGAGTTGACTGAATCATGGGGGTGGGGTTTTCCCATGCTGTTCTCGTGATAGTGAATAAGTATCACGAGATCTGATGGTTTTATAAAGAGTGGTTCCCCTGCACAAGCTCTCTCTTGCCTGCTGCCATGTAAGATGTGCCTTGCCCTTTCACCATGATTGTGAGGCCTCCCCAGCCATGTGGAACTGGAAGTCAATTAAACCTCCTTCCTTTATAAATTACCCAGTCTTGAGTATGTCTTTATTTGCAGTGTGAGGATGGACTAACACAGTGGCAAAATGTGAAGCAGACTTTAAATGACCAGCAGGATTTTTTTAATGAAAAAATAATAATAAAGAACAGGCAGAAGGAGAGGACAGAAAACAAATGTTACAGAGGCAGAAAAGCCTGATGATAGCTGTCTGCTTCAGCTATAATTTAGAGAACTCAGACTACATGGCAGACATGGTCCTAAGCACTTCACATATAATATCTCATTTAATCCTAGTGTGTGGGTGGATACTGGGATCTGCATTTTACAGATGAGAAAGAAGAGCCTTGAAAAGTTACCTCCACTATCACATAATACTTTGCGGCAAAATGAGGATTCCAACAGGTCTGCCCAGCTGCATAAATAATCTCTCAACCACACCGCTCCTTTGCTTCTCCTAATTAAAAAAAAAAAAAGATGCTACAATTCAATTTGTATACTATTTTCTCAGCTACTGTATATGTATGTAATAATTACATATGCATGAGTGTAAGAGATTGAGATAAAAGGATTTGGGTAAAAAGACCCCAAAATATTAATAATGGTTAAAACTTCAGGTGAAAGAAATTATGGGTGATATTTTTTTTTTGAGACAGAGTCTCGTTCTGTCACCTAGGCTGGAGTACAGTGGTGTGATCTTGGCTCACTGCAACCTCCGGCTCCCCGGTTCCAGCAATTCTTCTGCCTCAGCCTCCCGAGTAGCTGGGATTACAGGTGTAAGCTGCCACGCCTGGCTAATCTTTTGTATTTTAGTAGAGATGGGGTTCTACCATGTTGCCCAGGCTGGTCTCTAACTCCTGAGCTCAGGCAATCCGACCGCCTCTGCCTCCCAATGTGCTGGGATTACAGGTGTGGGCCACCACCTCCTGCCTGGGTGATTTTTTTTTAAATCTTCTTCCTGAAATGCTTTTCCTTTTTCAAATTTTCTATTACAGGCATGTGTTACTTTTGTGCTTACAAAAATTGCAACATAATAAATTATTATTGAACTCAAAGTTTTCAGATTACTATAAAATGTTACCTACTTTTTTATATTTTACATTTTTACCCCTTCTACCTTACCTCAAAGATTTTTTTTTTTTTTTTTGAGGTGGAGTCTTGCTCTGTTGCCCAGGCTGGAGTGCAATGGCGCAATCCTGGCTCACTGCAACATCCGCCTCCCAGGTTCAAGTGATTATCCTGCCTCAGCCTCTTGAGTAGCTGGGATTACAGGAATGTGCCACCACACCCAGCTAATTTTTTTTGTCTTTTTAGTAGAGACAGGGTTTCACCATGTTGGCCAGGCTGGTCTCGAACTCTTGACCTTAGGTGGATGCCTGCCTCAACCTCCCAAAGTGCTGGTATTACAGGCATGAGTGACTGTACCCAGCCCTTACTTCAAAATTGATAAACACCCCAGACATAATTGGACCAAAGGGAAGGTGGCTTAGGGTATGCTCAAGGGAGGCTGCTTCTGCCAGTGACCCAGGAAGGTCCTCCTCAGATTCATAGTCTTTCATTGCCCTGCAGACCTATTCTTTGGAACCAAAATCAGCCCACACAACACAGACAAGCCAAGTACTAGGAGAACCTCACAGGGTCACTAATTTTTCTGAGGATTTGTTTGGAAGCTGTTTAAAGTTGACCTCAAAGCCAGGCACAGTGGATCATGCCTGTAATCTCAGAACTTTGGGAGGCCAACATGGGAGAATTGCTGGAGGCCAGGAATTCAAGGTTAGCCTTGGTAACATGGCAAGACTCCATCTCTGTAAAAAAAAAAAAAATACAAAAATTAGCAGGATATAGTCACATGTGCCCACAGTTCCAGCTCCATGGGAGAATGACGTGGGAGGATCACGTGAGCCCAGGAGTTCCAGGCTGCAGTGAACTATGACTGAACCACTGCACTCCATCCTGGGTGACAGAGTGAGACCCTGTCTCAAAAATAAAATAAAATAAAATAAAATAAAATAAAATAAATAAAATAAAATAAAAAAGTTATCCTCAAATTTCAAAACTCTGACTACTGGCCATTTTTTCAAAAAATGGCAAAAGAGTACTGCAAATAGGTAATTTTCTTAAAGGGCTAACTTTAGAAAGAGTTCTATAAAGAAGGGTACCAAGTTCCTTACAGGTAGAGAGGTTTAACCAGGGCTACAGTCTTGCATCTTCTCACTATTAAGATTGAGCTTCTTGTGAAAAACTTAAATCGATGAAAAGAAAGAAAGAAAAATAAGATTCAGCTTATTGATTTGTGAGAATGTCTTAAAATTTGCAGTGTGAGGATGGACTAGCTTTTGCTAAGAGGGAAGTTTCATGGGAAAAAGTAGGGATTTAGGTAAGGTCATTCCAGTGCTTGCATTTACTCAGACGCATAGTTCTAGAGGGCAAGGTGACCCTGGGTCAATGGATACCAAGGACAGAGACAGAAGAAAAGGGAAGGAGAAATGGATCCTCGAGATATGCTTGACCTCTTTTTTTTTCTTTTTTCTATTTTGGCTAAAAGCCTCAATGTAAATCCTTGAGGGAAAAATAGCCTCTGCTCCATTTCTTATATTTCTTTTTTTGTTTTGTTTTGTTTTTTGAGATGGAGTCTCGCTCTGTTGCCCAGGCTAGAGTACAGTGGTGTGATCTCGGCTCACTGCAACCTCCATCTCCCGGGTTCAAGCGATTTTCCTGTCTCAGCCTCCTGAGTAGCTGGGATTACAGGCACGTGCCACCACGCCCAGCTAATTTTTTGTATTTTTAGTAGAGATGGGGTTTCACCATGTTAGCCAGGATGGTCTCGATCTCCTGACCTCGTGATCCACTGGCCTGTGCCTCCCAAAGTCCTAGGATTACAGGTGTGAGCCACCGTGCCCGGCCTCCTCTATTTCTTTGACTGAGTTTTCAGGATTTTCTCAGTATCTGCTCTGTGCCAGACATTGATGTGTGGTTTACATTGTCGCTAATCCTCGTAACTGCCCCATGAGGGAGGGATACAATTTTCCCATTTTGCAGATGAAGACAGTGAAGATCAGGGAGGTTGACCTCTGCGACGCAAGAGGATTTGTGACTGTAGGACCCAAGGTTAAAAGGCAGCCTTAACCAGTCCACATTCTCCCATTATATCATCCTGCCTGACGTAAAAGAAAAAGACAAGGAGATTTGAAGTACTGCCTACTTATTAAATGAGTTAAACATTTCATCTAGTGCAATGGATCGAATAGTCTTTCCATCTGGGAAGATGGCCCCATCATAGGCTCTTGGACCACCCCTCTGTCTGTTGCAGAGAAGCCAGAGTGATGTGCGGTGCGTCATTCCCTTCCAGCCTGTTACAGTTCTATGTTGGCAAAATATAAGATCGTTCCTCTCCCTCCAGAGAGCAAATGGCAAATGAGGCTAGTAGGTTTCTAAACTACAGTCTTATATGGCCTCGGAGTTCTCCCTTGCATAAATACACACTGATACGCTAAATCAGAGGCCAAGAAGAGAAACTATAAATAGCCCCAGCTCCAGCCAGCAGAGGAAGCAGACCTGTAGTCATGCCAACTTGTGCATATAAGCACAGGAATGGAATCTTCAGGATACGTCCTTTTTGCAAGCCTCATCTATACCAAGGAGAATACTATGAAAAATAACACGCCCCTCTGTCACCAGTGAGCTACAAGTGGAATTCTGCAAGTAAGGGAAAGGTAAAATTCACAAGTTAGACTACTGGAGAGGAAATTTAGTTTGAGTGACTTGTCTGAACTGAAAGAGTTTTAATATTATTCTTTCTGTTTAAAGTAGATTTTAAATATTGGCATGCACGTGTTTACTTACAAGCAAAAGGAAAGAACCGGTATGCAATCAGGCATCACACAAAAAGTTAAACACCAAACTAAAACACACAGTGCTAAATTAAGCACTTGGAAGAAATCCCTGAATTAAAAAAAAAAAAAAAAAAAAATCTGCTGATTTGAGCTTATCTTTACCCAAAGATCCTAAAAAATGTAATGAAAAGACAAACATGCATGTCTTATTATAGCACTTTCAGAATCATTTGGTTCCAAAAAACTGAACCTGACCACAAAAATCAAAGTTTTATTCAACAATGACCAGGTATGTTATAGACTAAATGGAAAGAACGTAATGGTAGGGGTGGGATGCAGGCAGAAAAACAGGAACAAGAACAGGGTAACTGACTCACTGTCCCTTTTACCCAGAGGCACAGAAGACCCTTATTAGTGGTCTTAAGAAAACTATCACCTCCCTATAACAATTTCTCAGATAGCAAGGGCTGCTATGTCTGCTATTTATAAACCCTTTCTCTGTCCAGACTTCCTCATATATGTTTACTAATACTCTGCTAAAGCGTTATTCCTTATGCTAAAAAAAGTAGAAGAAAATTAAAGTTATTGACATTTATTTTATAGTGTTTAGTTTACCTTGCAATAAAAGTGTTTGTGGTTACTCAACTGGTAAAAGCCTGTTCCGCAGTAAGGCCTAGAAAATTCTAATTTGTTTATGTGACTATCTCACCCAGAGCACAGACCTGCTGGAAGGTTTCTGCCTCTTTAAAAAGAGGCTCAAGTGCTTTCTGTAGACCCAACTTCCACTCTATGTTTCAGCTATCCTCTACCTCCACTCTGTCCCTACAAGGTTTGGCAGCAGAAATGCCCAAGGATCCCCCAGGGGTCTATTACCAGACCTATCCAACCTCTCTTCCCTGGGGCTCAAAGGTTCACAGAGTTTCAAACAGACTTGCTAATGGCGGCTCTCCTAGCAGTCTCCATCCCCATGGCAACACAAACTTCAGAATTGAACGTAGCAAAAGCAGGAACACTGATTCATATTTCACCGAATGTCTGTTCAACCTTCCATCTAAGACGCACCCTCGCCAGATGTTTGCTTTTACCCAAAGATGTTTCTATCACCCATGCTAAATGAAACAAGCAAACAGGGAAAAGAAACTTCTCCCAAATCACTATCTTTGTGTGACCTTTCTTTAATCTAAAAAAATAAATAAAAATAAAAGGAATCAAAAAAGAAGAAATCTGTGGGTCAACTGGATCCTTGAGAACAGGACCTCTATCTGATTAATCTCTGTATGATTTTCAGTATTTACCATGTATTTAAATTATGATATACAAGCACAATTCAGATATTTAATCAACATTTCTTGAATGAGAAGGAATCTGAGAAGATTAGGCTCTAACAAAGCCTAACAAGGTAGAGTTAATGCTAAAAGTGCCATTTAAAATGACTTTTAAATCTCTCTGAAGATCTCTGGCAGCAAACATCACTAAAAAAAAAGAAAAAGAAAAGGCTCATTTCAAAGGTAAAGTCCCCAATCCCTACAGGCTTATGACTTAAGGAGATAATGATAAAGTCGCATCATACTCCTGTCTACATTACCCAGATTCAACTCTACATCCTCAGTAGCAACCGCCAAGAAAAGGAGAACTTCAGGAAGTATGCATCCCAATGCAAAACCGAGATAGGAGAGGAGGCACCACTATTCTGCAATCAGCTTCATGCCTGTATCTTTTCCCAGGATGGTCATTGTGCCAGTGGATGGGAGTCTAGCTTCAAAATGCATATGATATGCCTCTTGAATACCTACATATATACCGTGAAAGGAAAATAGAATCTTGGCACCCCAAACTCACTATGCCAAAAGGAAAGTTAAGCTTAGAAACTGAGTCACGCAAAAACTGCCTTCCTTTTCGTTCCCAAATAGCTGTAATTCTACATGCTTACTTTATCTTATGTAATATGTTAAAATGTAGATTAACCAAGCAAGAGAAGAATGCAAAATTGGCTTTTCCTGTACTCTTCTTTGCACATGTAACATGTAGATTCACTGAGTGCTAATCAGAGCCTCCCAAGATGGAGCCGCTTGCCTCACTGCCTACCTGTCCTGCTTTTCTTTTTCTTCCCCAAATGCTTGTTCTTTCTTCTTCTTCTTCTTCTTTCTTTTTTTTTTTTTTTTTTTTTTTTTTGAGATGGAGTCTTGCTGTGTCTTCCAGGCTGGAGTGCCGTGGTGTGATCTCAGCTCAAGAGCTGGGATTACAGGTGCCTGCCACCACACCCAGCTATTTTTTTTTTTTTTGTATTTTTAATAGAGACAGGGTTTCACCACGTTAGCCAGGCTGGTCTCAAACCCCTCACCTCAAGTGATCCACCCACTTTGGCCTCCCAAAGTGCTGGGATTATTGGCATGAGCCACTGTGCTCAGCCTCTTTCTTGGTTAAATACTGAACTTCCCAAAACCCTCTGTGGATAAAATACAGGTTGCAGATCCTACTGAGGTACATGTTTCTTTTTCTCAAGTTCATCTTCAACTATGGCAAAATACACTTCTGATGGATTGAGATCTGCTTCAGTCACTTTTTGGTTTACTACATGTATATGCACATGATTTGATGGGTGATCTGTAGGACTCTAACAGGCACTTCTGCTTCTGTATGTTCTCCTTGCTAAACGTCTTTGCAACCTAAACCCCAGCCTTAGGGTTTAGGGTTGAGGCTACACAGTGAAAACAACACTTTCCCTCAGTCACTACCTAAAACATGGAGTGTACCTCCCTCCCTCACCTCTATACGCTTTCTCACTGCCATCACTAACAAGTTCTGGAATTCTGTACCCCTAACCAAAAGTCCCACTCATCTCTTCCTTATCTTCACTCATTCCCCGCATACCTTCTTAATGTCCCCTGAAACTCCGAACTGCAATGAACTACTATCCCCACATCCTTCACCTCTTCAACTGAACCGTGCCTGGCCACCCAGCATTCTCTGAAACATGGCTGCCCATAGGCCAGCACCTCTATGGTGCTCCTCACATGGAAGCCGGTAGGTGGAGACCATTTGACTTGCACCCTGTAAATGCTAACCTCCATTTGACATTCTAGATCTCCACGGTTTGCTACAACCCACCTTCACAGACTTACCTTCCAATCACTTTCAACGTTCCTTCAATGCCAGGAAAAATATTGCTCAACTATAGGAATTGTGACTTTCCTTCTTCTGTAGCTTCACTTACTCTGGTCTCCACTCCTAGAACACCCATCCTTCCCATCCCCACTGTTGGAGGTTCACATTTAATTTCTTCTGCAACGCTTTTGTGATCCCCTAGTAAGAACAATATGTTCCTACACTAAACTCCTAGAGCACTTTCTCTATTTCCCTATTGAAAGCATTCCCATTTTCTTCTTTTGAATACATCGTGTGCACATTTTAGCTCCTCATTAAAACAGTAAGCTTCCTGGAATCAGAGACTGTCTCTCTTTCATAATACTGTTCACCCTCATCAGTGTCTTCTATTTTATATTGGTGGGTTACTGACCCCCACAATAACTGGTAATTTTCTTGTCCTAATCCTGTTTGTACAAAGCCAAATATGCACTGGTACAATTGTGTGGTGAGCACCACGTGGTCATGAATGGAAGCGCACCACTGTCTTTGGCATACTAGAAATGATACTAGGGATGAAACGTTCTCATGTATAACAGACTGCATTCAGAATTCAGTCTAGTTACAACATGCTGTAGGTGTCTTTCACACAAGAACAAGCACTCACTGCTCTCAGGTTCCTACCATAAATATGTATAATGGGCTTTCTTTCTATTGATCACCACGGTAATTCTAGGGGAAAATGTTCTGAATCTAAAAAGCCAGAGGCCAGGTGCAGCGGCTCATGCCTGTAATCCCAGCACTTTGGGAGGCTGAGGCGGGTGGATCACTTGAGGTCAGGAGTTTGAGACCAGCCTGACCAATGTGGTGAAACCCCGTCTCCACTAAAAATACAAAAATTAGCTGGGCATGGTGGCGGGCACCTGTAATCCCAGCTATTCAGGAGGCTGAGGCAGGAGAATCGCTGGAACCTGGGAAACAGAAGTTGCAGTGAGCCGAGATTGCATCATTGCACTCCAGCCTGGGCGGCAGAGTGAGACTCCATCTCAAACAAATACTTAAAAAAATATATATCAAAAAGCCGGACGACTGGAGCTCTGTATCCCCCGGCAGTGGGTGTGTGTGTGAAGGACAAAGAGACAGAAATTTCTAAAGACTTAAGTGAATAAGAGCCTGTGAACTTTCATAAAACGAGTGATCCTCATAAAAAAATTGTGCATGTCTTTATTCTGACCCAATACGCACATCCTTTGACATGCATCTGTCTTCCTTATTTTATATGCAACAAAGTAAACTAGTAGCAAAAAGGTGGCCAGCTGTGTATTTGGGGGCAGATCTTTCTTTTCCATTTTCTGGTGCTTCTCTGAGGTCTTTAGTCAGATGCCTCAGTACGAAACTGGTACCATTGTGGACAACGAAAGACGCAATGACTATCTGTTGCTGTAAATACATATTTCAAACAACACTGCAAGTTTTGACAGTGACCAACATAATTACATTGTTTCTAACATTAAGAAACCTGGAAAATTCTAAGATTCTATACGTCTATTTAAGAAGACTTTAAAACAAGACCACAGAGAGGTCAATTCTCGTCAGCCACATGAAATAGTCTTGTTAATCTCTGGTTGAAAGTGGCTAACAGAACAGGTGTAAGTGTTATTTTATTTATCTATTTATAAATGATTGTGATGTTAGTGCTGCTATAATACTCTTCAATTTTGTGTTTCTAAATTTTTCTGTCTGAAAACCAAAGTGAAAAGTTAAGTTTCAATTCCTTCCAATGAATTAGTATTTTAAACATTTTTATTAGTTGAGGGAAAACTGTAAAAGTAATACTCCAGAAATCTGAATTGTATTTAAATTTGAACTCATGTTAGAACAGACATCTGGCACACATACTTGTCTGCAATACTTGAATCAAGCAGAACAGAACAAATCTCAAGTCAGAAATAAAATGTCTTGGCCCGGCATGGTGGCTTATGCCTGTAATCTCAGCACTTTGGGAGGCCAAGGCGGGTGGATCACTTGAGGTCAGGAGTTCGAGACCAGCAGGGCCAACATGGTGAAACCCCATCTCTACTAAAAGTACAAAAATTAGCTGGGCATGGGGGCAGGCACCTGTAATCCCAGCTACTCAGGAGGCTGAGGGAGGAGAATTGCTTGAACCCTGAAGGCAGAAGTTGCAGTGAGCCAAGATTGTGTCATTGCACTCCAGCCTGGGCGGCAAGAGCAAAACTCAAGAAAGAAGGAAAGAAGGAAGGAAAGAGAGAAAGAAAGAGAGAAAGAGAGAGAGAAAAGAAAGAGAAAGAGAAAGAAAGAAAAAGGAAGGAAGGAAGGAAAAAAAGAAAGAAAGAAAGAAGAAAAGAGAGAGCGGGGAAGGAGGGAGGGAAGGAAGGAAGGAAAAGAGAGAGAGGGAGAGGGCGGGAAGGAAGGGAGGGGAGGGGAGGGGAAGGGGAGGGGAGAGGGAAGGGGAAGCAGAAGGGGAAGGAGAAAGGAAGGGAAAGGAGGAGGGAGGGAGGGAGGTAAGGAAAGAAGGAAATGTCTCAAACTCCCATCTTCAAAGGTGCTAAGTTTTCACTTCTCTCAAACAATGGTAAGATTAAGCAAAGACAAGAAAATTTTTACAAATTATTTAAAAGGAACTATTAGAGAACAGTCTGTTTTTATTACGTCTTACAGAATGAATCCTCTTTTTCACTCTCTATAAGTTTTTGTTACTAGAGTTGTACCAATAAAGTACTAATTTAATAAAGGCCATCTGAGACTCACCAACTTTTTACCACCAGTTTCCCTGAACTTACTAATTTGCAGGAATATTTGTGGCACTTTTATAGAAATGTAAAATCTAAACATTTAAAAGTTTCTAAATGGCCAAGCATTTTAAAAACCTGCAAAAATATAACAACACACAGCCCTACCACCAGATACAAACTTAATATCAACAAAACATACAATGTCCTGGCCTTTTATGCTTAGAAAACATATCATACTAAAAGGTTAGAAGAAGTAGAAATGTCTCTCCATATTCAGAACCCACAATGATTCATTATATAATGCTAATTCCAAGAGCAAAAAAATATTAAACCACAAACTTGATATTGTAAGGAACCCTAAACCCACCCCCAAACAAGTCAAAACCATACTCAAAGTTCTTACAGCCTCAGCTCTCAGGACCCTCATTCCTAAAAGGTTCCAAAATCTCTCAACCGGGAATATATCTCTCACCTGTGGTTTTCCTGGAAATATACACACCATCCTAACATAAGCCACTGATCTGGATGTTTTATTAGTACCATTTGAGCCAACATGTATAGAGTTTACCATGTACTAGGTAATGTACAAATGGCCTTTGGAAAGGCAATTATGACAAGTTAAGACATTTTGGTTGTAAATGTCAGAATCCCATTAAAGAGTATTTAATAAATTATCCTTACTTCATCTCCATCATCTCTTTCATCTCTCAAAATAGCTTTATAAGACAGGCCTTATGGTCAGGTGCAATGGCTCATGCCTATAATCCCAGCACTTTGGGAGGCTGAGGCAGGCGGATCTCTTGAGGTCAGGAGTTCTAGATCAGCCTGGCCAACATGGTGAAACCCCATCTCTACTAAAAACACAAAATCAGCCGGGCATGGTTGCGCACTCCTGTAATCCCAGCTACTTGGTAGGCTGAGGCAGGAGAATCACTTGAACCTGGGAGGTGTAGGTTGCAGTGCGCCGAGATCGTGCTACTGCACTCCAGCCTGGGTGTCAGAGTAAAACTCCATCTAAAAAAAAAAAAAAAGATAGGCCTTATTATTTTCCCCATTTGAAGATGAATTGAAATTCGCAAGGGTTAAGTAGCTTGCCCAATGTGAGATGACTGAAGAGTTCAGGAGCGTGGATCTGAATTCAGGCTTGGAGTTGGTTTCGTAATGACTAGGGAATTCTGGACATTACATGCAGGACAAACACAGACATGCTAGTCTTATACTTGTCCATTAGCTACACCATCCACTGAAAATAAAGTAAAATAGGTGTAGGCTTTTGGCAGTGAAGGCTGATGACACTAAAATTAGTAAAACCTGGATAGCAAGGGCAGGCTGGAGTGGGCTAGTGGGCACAGGACAAGGGTTTCACATCCTGTCTCTGCCATTTCCTAGCTCTGACACCTTCAGCTCTGAACATGTCTTTCTTCCCTACTCTCAGGGATATTGTACAGTTTGAAAAAAAATTACAAAAAAAGAATGCGTGGAAAACTAGAAAACACAATCAAATGGCATCTCAGGGAAACAGTGAAGATTCAAGAGAAGAGAAAAGCATTTCCAATCAACTCTCCAGATGGAAGTGCTAGCTTTTTGCCTCTTTTGAGAAGGAGTCTTGCTGTGTCACCCAGGCTGGAGTGCAGTGGCATGATATTGGCTCACTGCAACCTCCACTTCCCCAGTCCAAGTGATCCTCCCACCTCAGCCTCCTGAGGAGCTGGGACTACAGGCACTTGCCACTACGCTCGGCTAATTTTTGTATTTTCAGTAGAGACGGGGTTTTGCCATGTTGGCCAGGCTGGTCTCGAACTCCTGACCTCAAGTGATTCGCCCACCTCAGTCTCCCAAAGTGCTGGGATTACAGGCATGGGGCACTGTGCCCTGCCGCTTTTTGCCTCTTGAAACATGCCAAGATCCTGGTTTTGTAATCTCGCAGGGTCCTAGACTTTCTACCTTCTTAGTTTACTCTACTATTCATCTAGATATATGCCTAAAGGAGGATCAGTTAGCTCCACAGAGAAGAAACAGAGTATTTATGAAATGTCAGCTTTTGCTCTGCACATGGTGGGGTGGGGGGTGGGGAGCAGACACTGATGTAAGCATTGTTGTAATAACAGAAGCGTGTTATTACCACTAATAATCTGCTTGCCCAACATCTTTATTTATTGTATTTGACTTCTCCTGGTAACAATTCCCACCCTCCTTTCTGCATTAAACCCAGAATTGTACCCTGCCGCCAACTCTAATGGTACTTGATCCCAACTGGTTCATCATAGTACTTCATCCTTGTCCAAACAGATGAGTCCAAACGGTGGTGTCTGAACCGTGCTGTGTAAACTAAGTAAGTCAAACAAGAGTCCTTCCTTTTTTTTTTTTTTTAACTGGAATTAAGAAGGATGAAGAAGAACAAACAGCCTTTTTGTTTTTTTTTTTCTGCTATCAAAGCCGGGAAGAAGGGAGCCTGGAGCTTCCAACCGCCATGTTGCTGCCTGCATGGAGAAATCTGGTTTGGGTTACAGAGAATCAAATACCCATGCGGGGAGACATAGTTCAGGCAGCATCCTGCCCCCACCCCAGGAACACCCCTGACTGTTACAGTTATGGGTGGCAACAAATCTCTTGTTGCCTATGCAACTTTGAAATGGGATTCTGAAGCTTACAACCAAAATATCCTAACTTATCACAATCCCCTTTCCAAAGAATAACCCTCCGTTTCTTGGCTGGAGAAATTGAATGAAACATGCTAGAAGAGACCCTAACGCCTGGCAGAAGACAGGACTGAATGTCCTTAACAGATCTAGCCAATTCCACTTGCAAAATCTCCAGTGCTGTTAAACATAATGGACAATTATGACTACAAAGATCTAAAAACAACAAGAACAGCGATTTTCTCTGCAGGTAGGCAGAGTGTGCGTTTAATAATGAAGCCAGCAGTACCAAATAGAGCACACACGGTCTTGAGCACCTTGCAAGGTGGTAAATGAATCTTCCCTTCCATTGAATTAAGATTCCATGCAAGAGTTATCATTATTACTTTAAAAAATATATGCAAAATCTTAATATGTTAATTTCCCCCAATTAGTATGATTCCCAAACATGTTATTAAATTTCTCCAAGATGTCTAGTATTGTGGTAAAATGTGACAATACTATAATCAAGCTTAAAAGAGCATTGTCAAGAATACAACGTATTGGTTTCTAAAACCAACATAACTGTTTCCCCTCTAGCACATCAGTGCTGCTCAAATGTTATTAAGACTATAAAAATTCGATTTAGTTAGTCTTCTTGTCCTCATAAGGGTTTTTCGACACACAAACACACAACCCACAAACATTCTAATTTTTAATGGCAGTGGGGCATGGTTTTATCACGAAGACTAAGAATTGAGAATTTTAAAAATATAGAGGCAGTACACATGACTCTGAATGCATGTTCAGATGCCAGTATATTTACATGTATATTCCCAGGAAGATAAATTTTCACAGACTCACTCTCAATGCCATCAGGAATCCACTTCTACTAAATAGAAAAGGGCACACTATAGTTTGAAAAAGGCTGGAGGGATGGCAAGGACTTATTCTTTCACCTTTCCCTGGAGTCTGGTATTTTCCTAAGCCATCTGTAGGAATCTAAGAGCTCTCAGGTCAACTTCATTCATTCATTCTGTAAAGTGGACCTCAGTTTTCTTTTGTTACCATCCTACATCCATTCATTCCTCCTCCAGTAATAGCCCTCTGAGGAGGAACACTCCTCCTCATTCTTAGCCTTGTGTGGAGTTGATTTTTCTCCCACCTCTAAAGTGAACTTATGGCTTGGGCCAGGCCCATCAGTGGGTCACAGATCCCCAGCCTCGGTGATTAGTTCATGGACATGCCATCATCCAACCAGAGCCAATGAGGTGCACTGCAGTGTGAACCAGGAAGGAAGTGGGCCTAAAGCTGTTGGGAGCCATCTTGTCATCACCTAGAGCTGAAAATGAAACCAACATGGAAGACAGTAGAGGCCAGAGATGGAAAGACATCAGCTGCCCAATGACATCAATGAGCTATTGACAACTGGGCCCTGCAGTTACATGAGTCCATAAATGTCCTTGTTGCTTTAAAGCCAGCCTGAGTCACGTTTGTGGTCTCCTGCAACAGAGAATTCTAACTGATGTACCCTGTTTTCCCTCTTTTAGACAATCAGCATAGGGAAATTCTGGGGGAAGGATGTGAAAAAGTGGGAAGATTGGTTCTGTAACTACAAGTGACAAGTATGAAGACACTGTGACCCAAGAAGTATGAGTTCCCAATAAAGTGTTAATCTCCGCTACCTACTATGAAACACCTACCTTATAAAATATAAGCATTTGGTTAAAAGCCTAAAAGTGAATGGGCAAAGTACTCTAAATTGAGGTTGAACTCAGATGACTTTATTCAGAGAGCAATATTTTTCCCATATAATTACGCCTGTTATCACTAATTTTCTACATTTTATTTTAAAATGTAAATAGATCTGGGTTGTGAGGTATTGGGCAATCTTTATTTTCTGGGTTATTTTCAAGGGAGTATTATATGCATTTTGTAATCAGAAGAAACCTATTTGTAAACATAAAACAAGAATGAGAGTAGCATATATTTTAAGTTAAATCATCTGGTAAACATGCAAATTCTTTCCTGAACAAAAGAATTACTCATTGCACACAAGACTTTTCTAGCCCTACCAACCCACAGTTATACCACTGACTTCTGATCATCTTTAAATTAAACTTATTTTTTTAAATATATATATGCCAAAAATATAATAAAAAAGAAGAATCAGTTTCCTTTTAAATTACCACCAATGCAACAGTATGATCATGCTCCATTTTCTTTGCAATTGTATGCTATTACAGCTATTATTAGTATAATAAGGTTATTTAGGCTAGTAGCTAGCCACCATTTATTATGTATACTTAATAAGATGAGGATTATAAATGAACTAAACAGAGGAAAACAGTTGTTTTGAAAATTTCTTGGCTGTAAGTGGACTGTATTAAAAAGTTCCAAGATCAAGTAGATTTTATAAGGTCTTTGCAGAGAAACACAAGCCTTAACCATATCGACATCATTGGCCTATGTCAAGGAACCACAGTTAAAAATCATTCACAAGGAGCTTGTGTTTGGGAAAATAATACATTTGCTTCTCAAAACAGAGTTCTATAATCTAGCTAATTTTCCATTACATGCCCTAAATCCATCTTCCAGGATCACACAGCATCAGAAGAAAAATACCCATTGATAAAAAGAACCTAGAGCTTGGTTTTCAAATGTTTCAGTAAAATGTGGAAAATTTAATGGACAAAATGGATGTTTAGCTCCTGAGAACAGAGAACAAAAAAGTGGCAGTGTGAGGTGCTTCATATATTCAAAATTTAGCTCCTTACTCCATAAAACAACAACAGCAACAAAACACACACACACACACACACACACACACACACACACACACACAAAGAAGGAAGAAAGATGTAAATTTAGATGAAGATATTATCAAGAAATCATCTGTTTTTGCAGAATGAAGGCCCTTTTAGGTAAGATACTGCCTCAGTCAATTTTGGGGGGAAAATCACTTAGTTATCTGGTGATTAAGAATTCTTCTCCTACTAGTTGGTTTATTCAGCAGCAGTTCTTCCAGCCTGATTAACAGCCTCCCAAGCTTGCTTTCTTTTAGTTATATTTTTAGAGACAGGGTCTTGCTCTGTTGCCCAGGTTTGATCATAGCTCACTGCAGCCTTGAACTCCTGGGCTCAAGGGATCCTCCTGCCTCAGCCTCCCAAGTTGCTATGATTACAGGCATGAGCCATCATGGCCAGCAGTGTTTGCTTTCGCAGGAGAAGTAAAAAGGGAACAAAAAATGCAAACAAACAACAATTTTTTTAAAACCCAGCAATATGGAACATAGAATGTCTGCATGATTACTCATTAAGATAGAGAGGTATGTATCCTAAGTGGCTTCACCAGAATTTCCACACCAAAGGGGTTTCAAGGCAACAAACTGCTTGGAATGGGGTTGGGGTGGGGAGGTGACCTGAGGGAACTTACTGAGAAGCTTCACTGGTGTAGTAAACACAGGGTTTTCACTGGGGCTATAAAATTGCTTGAATATATGACACGTGTCTTAAAGCTGCATTTACACTTACCTGGCGAATGTTCTGGTTTTCCTTAAACTATAGATTTGTTTGTGACGATAGAGATTATGAGCAAGCTAAACTACTTCTCCCTGCACGGCTACCCCCGGGCCATTCTGTATTATTATCCTTACTTTCCAGAGGACCTGAGAGTTGGAGTTGATATCACTTCCCCTGATCACGCAGGTACTGAGTTGCAGGGCCTCAAATAAAATAAAGACAATTTTTCACAGTCAAGGCAAGCATTTCTGGGATGAGATGCAGGGTTGAATAGCCCAATAAGAGGAAAAATGGTGAACATTTTCCCCTCACTGGCCCTCCTCCCCCAGGCTGTACCATTGTGCCTTAATCCTTTATTGTTTTTTTATCTTATTTTAGACTCAGGGAATATCTGTGCAGGTGTCTTACATGGGAATATTGCATGACGGTAAGGTTTGGGTTTCTACTGAACTCATCACCCCAATAGTGAACACAGTATCCAATGAGTAATTTGTCGACCCTCCCCTCCCCTCTCACCCTCCCCCCTTTTGGAGGCCCCAGTGTCTACTGTTTCCATCTTTGTACCCATATGTACCCATTGTTTAGCTCCCATCCACTTGTAAGTGATAACAGGCAGTGTTTGATTTTCTGATTCTCAGTTAGTTCACTCAGGATAATACCCTCCAGTTCCACTCATGTCGCTGTGAAAGACATGATTTCATTCTTTTTTAAGCAGCTAAGAATTATTCTAGGTACCTTCACCTTGAAGAACAGGGTGCAGGTGGAGTAGCAAGGGAGGCTGGAGGGCCAGCCCAGGGCTTTCCAGGATTTCCAGTCTTATTCTCAATGAGCAGGAGAGGAAACGGGAAGACTTGGGGATTCAGGGGCTTTAGGGGTCTCAAAGCACTTCCCTCCTCTGTGCATTTCTTTCTTATTTTATTTTATTTATTTTTTATTATTATTATACTTTAAGTTTTAGGGTACATGTGCATAACGTGCAGGTTTGTTACACGTGTATACATGTGCCATATTGGTGTGCTGCACCCATTAACTTGTCATTTAGCATTAGGTATATCTCCTAAGCTATCCCTCCCCCATCCCCCCACCCCACAACAGGCCCCGGTGTGTGATGTTCTTTTCTCCTGTCTCCATTCTAGAGCCATCTGGGGCCCTCAATGGTTTTTACTCTCCTCTACTCTATCCTGGACTAGACTTCACAGGCCAACAGAACTGGTGGTGAAGTAACTATCCACAAAATAATAAAGGGTATCTAATCTCTGAAGCATATCTAGGAATATTTACGAGTTAACAATTAAAACAAAAACCTTGGCCAGGTGCAGTGGCTCACACCTGTAATCCCAGCACTTTGGGAGGCTGAGGTGGGCAGATCACCTGAGGTCAGGGGTTTGAGACCAGCCTGGCCAACATGGCGAGACCCTGTCGCTACTAAAAAACAAAAATTAGCTGGGCATGGTGACAAATGCCTGTAGTTCCAGTTACTCGGGAGGCTGAGGCATGAAAGTCGCTTGAACCCGGGAGGCAGAGGTCACAGTGTGCCAAGATTGTGCCACTGCACTTCAGCCCGGGTGATAGAACTACAGTCTGTCTCTAAAAAAAAAAAAAATCCTCATAAATATCTGTATTATTAATCGAATCAGGATTGAAGTGTCTTAATTTTCAAGATTTGTCACTGTTTATTTATCCTAGAAATACTTATGACCTTAATAATGACATCAGTTTACATAAGTAATCTAAATGTACTAAATGACACGTCTTAAAGCTGCATTTACACTTACCTGGCGAATGTTCTGGTTTTCCTTAAACTATAGATTTGTTTGTGACAATAGAGATTATGAGCAAGCTGAACTACTTCTCTCCGCACGGCTACCCCTGGGCCATTCTGTATTATCCTTACTTTCCAGAGGAGCTGAGAGTTGGAGTTAATATAACGTCCCCCGATCACGCAGGTACTACATTTACATTCTAAATGTAAACCTAAAGTCATCCATAGAAGGAAATAGATGTATACTTGTACATATATAGTCATATATATTATAAATATAAGATCAATTGATATTCACAGCCTGATTTTTAAGCTATATAACTTTCTTAATAGACTACTTTCAATCTAAAATCTAACATGAAACACAATATTTTGGACCCAGAAACTTACAACTCTTCAAACCATAGAAATGTAAACATCTATGGTCAATCTAATGTCAGTTGCAAAGGAAATGAAAAGACATGTGGCATTTGTTAATAAACACACTGCCCTTTAAAATGTTCCACAATAATAGAGCAAGCTATAAAAATACACTCTTATTTGATGTTTCCTGGGATAGACTACTTCCTGTACAGGTTATTCAGAATTGGTATATGTAAATAAGGTGTTTCAAAAGATGTATAAACATCTTTCCTGGCATAATAGTGGTCTTGAGAAAAGCAACATGATACCACAGGTATACTACCTGTACCTGGCCAACATGGCGAGACACTGTCTCTATTAGAAAACAAAAATTAGCTGGGCATGGTGACACATGCCTGGAGTCCCAGCTACGCAGGAGGCCGAGGCTCAAGAGTCGCCTGAACCTGGGAGGCAGAGGTCGCAGGGAGCCGAGATCGTGCCTTTGCACTTCAGCCTGGGCGATAGATCGTGCCTTTGCACTTCAGCCTGTGCCTTCTTCCAAAAGAGGGCACAGGTGCAGTGACATCATTTCTCTCCGTTTTGACGTCGACACCTTCAGGAGTTGGCTGCACTGTACCTATCTGGACTCAGCCAGCCACTAGCCGCAGCAGATGGAACTCATCACTTTCCATCCCTCCTCTCTGCCCTTCCACAGGATGAGCTCTCAGATGACGCATTCCTTCCCAATTTCTTCTCCTAGAACATTTCAACTCATTCTTCAATATCCAGCTCAAATATGACTTTCTTGGCAATGCTCCCTCTTCTTCCCAACAGTAGAATTAATCAGTCTCCTCCCCGAGTACCCACCATATTTTTATATTCATCTCTTTTGCAGAACTCCTAATGCTGGACTTTACATCATGAGTACATCAATACTTTAATATTTTAATCTAGGAACCGTGCTATTTTGTGCTACATTTGGCCCACTGCCTGGCAAAGGCACTCCATATGTTGGTGGAAAAAAAATGAATGAATAAATGAATGAATGAGTCAGTGAGAACCCGGAACAAGAACTTAGTACAAATAAAGTCTAGCAGAGTCAGGAAGTCCATGTATTTTTGGCCTGTTTCCCACACAGTTTTCATATACACACGCACGCAAAATGGTCAGAGAAATAGTTTCATAATAAAATGTAGACACCTCCAAGTCCTAAATCCAGAGTTATTCTTCTGCTTTGAGTAAAAAAGACTAAACACAGATGTCCGGGCTGAAACATCTGGGTTTGAAAATCAGGCTATGTGTAATCTACCATCATTTTTATACAGTTTATCTCGTTTGCATTATAGATCACAGCTTCAGGATGTTCATGCTTCTTGTATTAATTGCAAGAGCCAGAAACAATGAAAAATGCTAGTAAAATTGTTTTGGCCTCTTTTCTAGGAATATTGTAAACATCTCCCCCAAAGACCTATCGCCTGCAGAGTTGTCTAACACACACTAACCAATTCTTCTTCCAAAAGAGGGTAATTACTCAGGGTAAAGGGCAGTGTCTCTTGGTAACCAAATAACCTAATTTCTTCCAACGATTGCTCTCCCACAAACAAATGGCCTGAGGCAGAGAGAGAATGGCTGATTTTCAACTTATATGACCACTAATGACCACTTCTGCACAAGGGAAAACGTCTATTAGTCAGCGGCACTGGTTCAAAGGGGTTTACATAAGTTCACAGAAAAAGCCACAATAGCGACTTAAGATAAACAGCTGTCTGCAGCTCTAAACCCTGTGACCTTCAATTGACATCTAGTAGAAAACCTGTTTACATTGTGATTGCACATGGTGGTATTTTGTCTGTTGTAAAAGTTTACAAAGATCTTTTTAAAACTGCGAAACTCTGTAATAACCTTGCCAATAGAAAGCATCAACCTCTACCTCCCAACTCTGATCTAGTCGTGCCCTTTGGCCCTCAAAACATCTCTGAAGAGGCAGATAGGCAGGACATCATCTAAGGAATCTTCCACCAACTCCCTTCCTCTTCCCACAATTCCACTCTGCCTTAGGATGAGTGAAAGCACTGCTTGTCCACGTGCCATAGTAGATTACACAGTCAACCGAGCACCACCCTTATAACCCCGCCCAGGGGTCCTGGTCTCTCTCACAGAACTCCTGCCCTTTATTTGACCTAGCCCCTGTCCATTCCCACCCACTCTACCACTTCCTCCTGCCCCACACTATTAATTTTGAAAAATTCCAAACCAGTAGAAAAAGCAAAAGAATGGTCCAATGAACACCTATATAACCTTTCTGTAGGTTCACTAACTGAACACCTCTGTTTCTTGATATATGCTCAATACGAAACACATGACCCCCTGATTTCTTGATGTCAGTGATGCGGCCCTGCCTGAGGCCAACTCAGCTCTTGGGATGCAACCCTCTTCCAAGGTATTGCCAAAGTCCTGGCTCAGGGGCCAAGACTTAGTGCCTCATGCCCATGGTCACGGTCACTGGCTTTGCACTAAGGGTCTAGAATCACCACCCCCTTTTCTACCAGATCTCAGGTATCACTGTTGTTGAAAAGTCTCTTGTTGCCTAACAAACACCTAAACATTCCCAAGATTATACCAATTTGATATAATAAATACTACATATTTATAAGGATATATACTCAGGCCAATTAATTAATCTGTCAAGGTCTTCATTCATCATCTGTTAAATGGGGATACTAACATCACCCATCTCACTGAGTTGTGCAAATGATCAAATAAAGTACTTACTAGAGTGGCTAGCACATGGTCAGCATGCGTCCACTATTTTACCACCTTCTATCAAATGTTTCCTTTACGATGCTTGATTTTCCAACTCTTCGACCTCTGTGTATGCTGTAAGCCTTTCATCCCCTCCAGCACTCTGCTTCATACCTATCCTGGCTTGGAGGTCCTTCACGGCCTGGTGCCTTTGTAAGCTTCCAACCTTCATTCACCCATCCATCCATCTCTTCTATCCATTTCTCCATGAACCCAGAATCTGAGCCTACAGGTATTTACCATCCCAGAAACACACTGTGCACCCCCATTGTTTTACATTAATGTTGGGATCAGTTTGCAAAAGCTATCTACGCTCACTATTCAGAGTAAAACATCACTTCCTCTGGGCTCACACAGGGCTTTCTTTTGCACCTCTATGAACACATACTTGCTCCAGGTTCATGAATGGCTGATGTTATGTAAGTAAGTCATGCCTTGGTTTACTAATTCCCTAGGAGCTGATTATTCCCTAAGGTTTTTATGACCCAGTCTGACCCCTTGAGCTCTTCCAGGTCATAGAGAATCCACTGGGAATTGGTTTCAAAATGCACGTGTTCAGATCCCTGATGTTAATAATAATCTAATTGACAGAGAAATATTTCCTAGAGATTTCTAGACTTTACTCCTTAAACACATTCTGTTCAGAAAGGAGCATGACTGGAAATCAGACCTTGAAAAGAGTAAACAATATTCTTCAATATGATCCACACATTGGTGAATGAGTACGCGTCATCGAATAAATCAGCCAGAGATGATATCGGATCCTCGATTTTTTTTTTTCCTGACAAGTAATAATTCCACAGCAGGACATTCTGGCTTACCATGTGGGTTTTCTCATTGCTTCAGCTCTCCTTATAATTATCAGAGAGAAACATTAAGTGAGGCTCTTTATTTCTCATTCTTTTGGGTGTTAAATTTCTATAAGCTTAAAGTAATAACTGCAAGAACTCAATA
Organism: Pongo pygmaeus; assembly: GCF_028885625.2. Lineage (NCBI taxonomy): Eukaryota > Metazoa > Chordata > Mammalia > Primates > Hominidae > Pongo > Pongo pygmaeus. The sequence continues at coordinate 18,298,992 of NC_072381.2, read as the reverse complement.
GATGAGGTAATGTGCTATGAGAAATGGAAGTATAAAATTACTTCTAAATAATCTTAGCATACTGTGAAGGATACTGACTTAGGTATATAATTACATTGTAAAATACAGCCTTGTTTTTAAATATGAGAGATAAAAGAATAAAAGGAAAACCTAAAAGTTATAGAACACGTACTCACACACATATATGTACAAATGTATGTGTCTATTCATGGCTGTCATGAAATTAATACAATTCATCTATCGTATTATTTTTTATATTTTGTTTATTTTATTTCTGAAATGGAGTCTCACTCTGTCACCCAGGCTGGAGTGCAGTGGTGTGATCTTGGCTCACTGGAATGTTTGCCTTCCAGGTTCAAGTGATTCTCGTGCCTCACCCTCCCCAGTAGCTGGGATTACAGGTGCCCACCACCATGCCTGGCTAATTTTTAAAAAATATTTTTAGTAGAGACGGGGTTTCAGCATGTTGGCCAGGCTGGTCTTGAACTACTGACCACAGGTGATTCGCCTGCCTGGGCCTCAAATTTGCTTGTTTGTTTTGGTGGGAAGGGGGAGTTGTTATAAAAAAATAAAAGAGATTTGCCATGTTCCAACTTTCAGATGCAGCAACTGCTCCACCAAGAAATCAATAAATCTTTCCATGGCAATGAGAATGGGGGTCATGAATACGACTAAACTTTAAGGTTACACCTACAAGAGAAAGAAGACCCCTGGCTCAGAGACGTGCTTTCCAAGAAGGAAAAGCTGGTAGGGTCATAGTGTTCAGACTCTGAGATAGGATGAGGAGGAGAAAGTATGGTCAGGGCAAAGTAACCTTGACAGAAGTCTAAACAATCACATGATCCCCATACTCTAAGCAAAAGAAGAAATGGAGGCTGGCACTTTTCTACAGATACTAAGGACATAAGAAAATACTAATGAAGATGTCAGGCTTGAAACCAAAATAATTTTCTAGAACCTGATGACAGTGTTGGAAAGATAACACAGATGGCCAAGGCAATGGCAGGGGACAGGGACTTCCTGAAGAACTTTTACTACATTTTCCTAAATATGAATTAATGAAAGACTCTACAAAGCTTCTTCCATCCTTCTGGGATTATCTTCCTGTTTTCCCCTCTTCTTTATCCTCCAACTGCAATAAATACATGGTGAATGGGAGCATGATCAGCTCTGAGGCGGGTAGGGGGAGACTCCGTTTCTTTTTCGCCAACTCAGGTCTTTGTCACAGACACACATGCTTGGTCACAATTGTGGACTAAAGATGAGATAAAAATTGGAAAACTTACTTATTGAAATAAGCCATAGCAAATATTTTTGAGACTATGTCTCAATGCTGAACCCTCAAAAATGACTTATCCAGCATGTTATAATCATCAAATGTGAAAATTTCCAAAAACACAACAATAGAGAAAGGAACTGACTATATTTACATCTATAAGTGACAGAATAGGGAAGAGGGAAGTATTCTTTGATCATACCAGACCACCACCTTAGATGCCATGCCTGGGAACACCTGAGACACAAGAATAATTAACTTTAAGCTAAGTAAGTAATCTTCAGTAGTACTCCTAAAAGTTTATGGTTCATCTGAAACACATGCTTTTTGTAAATTCAGAATTTAAGGAAATTCTATTTTCCTAGTCTTGCTAGTTACTTTATATTAGATAATCTAGATAAACTTTCAACCAATCTATTAGGGTTAATTCAGTTTGCGTGACTTCTAAGACTTTATGTGGTTTAACCAAACAGAAGATGAATAAAAATGGAAGAAAATGAAGTATAGGTGGAAAGTGTAATTCAAAGCATATCTGAGAGTTGAAGAAAATAAAAGCAACTACAGAAAGAATTCTTGGTTTTAAAATGATGTATCTTCATAGAAAAGTATATATGCAAACATAAAAAACATCTCAATCCACAAAATTATTTTAAATTTATTTAAAAAATTATTTAAACAATAACTAGAGCGCTTAATCAAGCCTAGTTTATAAAGTGTTCCAAATACCTAAAAATAATATGTGAATGAGGAAGATTTTTTCTATAATCAAACCCTTGTTCTCCCACAAAATTATGTTCAAAGAGACATGTTAAAATTAATGATATGTTGAAGTGCAAAATCTAAATTTTGTTTTAATACTTTCTAAAGTACATATATCTCCTAAAAAGAAAAAAGTAAAATGTTTTAATAGTATATAGGCTTATCCTACAGAAAAAACAAGGGTATTCTTTATTTAAAAAGGTCAATATTTTTATACTGATATATTTAAGATGAGTTCTTAGGACACCAAACAGACTCTGCCATTCACAAAATCTAAGTGAATCCATAATAAGATAAAAAGAAATTTACAGGAAATCACAGTGGCAATAAATCTACTGAATTATTATTTATAGTGTGTTTGTGACGCATACAGCATAACAAGGCAACAGGCCAGTATTTAAGGGCTGAAAGATTTATCCAACCTTAAACATATCAGTCTATGCGGGCCTGGAGTCTGTAATCATTATCGCAGTTTAATCTGTCTTTGCAAAACAAAACTAAAAATTAGACTGTGTGCCTCTGTGATTAATCATTTGCATTTAAAGCCAATTTGAACTAATATAAAAGATCCAAAAATGCAGCACCAAGAACAAGGTACTGAGAGACGATGGAATTTGTTTAGAATACCATGTTCTGAAAGTGTCATGCAACCTTCTGTTAAATATTTGGTTCATTCCATTTTGTCATCCTGATTTGTATTCTGGAAGTCGTTAGAAGCTACAGGATAATTTCGTTACAACCACAACATATGTTGGTGAGCAAAATCCCTGATCAGTTGCAAAGTTCTTCCCCGTTCACCCCAAAGAATAATGGCGCTTGAAGATCCCAAAAAGAGTTGTGGATTCCTAAAGTTCAACTTTCTGCACAAAGGACACCAGTGTGCAACGCGGCAACCTACGGAAAAAAATCAGTGTAAACAGTTCGCGAGTCTGGGCTATACACGGCAGGAGCATAGAGTAGAAAGCTCAGATGACAATGTACTTTCAGTGAAAATGGCCATGCTGTGGAATCATAAAAATAAAGCAAAGCTGGCAGTCATCCTCTTAGCATTTGGTGTTCAACTTTGGAATGCTGCCAGGTACGTAAACGTAGCCAAGGAGAACACATGTCTTTAAGAAAATGAGACATTTTCAAAAAAGAAAAAGAAGAGAAAACAGGGAGGGAGGGAGGAAGAGAGAGAATGAGAGAGAACAGAACTGCGCTAAATAAGCAGTGGCAGTTACTAACACTGCCTCCTCTACCTCCCCCCTCATCAAAGCTGCTTTAACTTTGATAACCAGTACTTATTTGCAGATGTACATATTTTTCCCTGACCTTGGCAATATCAAATAATTTATACACTTAGCAATTCTTGCACAATCTCTTGAAAAGAACAGCACAAATGTTCTACCCATCCATGCCAAGCAGGGCTTGTTACTCTTCCCCACCTATTTTTCTTCCAGTAAGTTAATTTATCTGCTTAGATTTTGGCTCTAAAATAAACTTCTAAGACAACTAACCTTAGAGATTTTTTTTCCTTTCTTTTGATGAAGTTAGGAGAAAAGAAGTGACATGAAAAACTAATTCACTTAACAGGCTATAAATTTGTGCAAAGTACCAAATACAAAAGATTAAGAATTATAGCTTTTCCAGGTTTATTACAATGATAAATGACATTTTTTCATTCATGTATCTGTTCTCAACACATAGCCAAAGAGTTTATATGGGAATCGAAGAGAACCTCAATAGCTACAACAATCTTAATAACAAGTCCAAGATAACTATAGCTTTATGTACTGAATCTCTTATAGCACATAAACAATTTGAAAATAATATTCATTCATTCTAATAACAGTGCCTAGAGGTCATGTTTAACACTTGGTTCTCCATAATAAATTAAAATTATGACAATTTACAAAGCAAAAGCCCTTACGAACTGCAACACAGTTTCCAAAACGGGGTTACTGTAAAACTAGGTGCCATAAATATGCCTAACTTTACCCAGATTCACAACAAGAGTGATTCATGGGCCCACATCAGCCTCCGCCAAACCTCAAAACAGGTGATTCATACTTGATTTCATTTCTGTTTATTTTTCTTTTCAAAAAACGACTTTCAGAATTCCAAAAAGTTTATGTTCCTATGACTTTTGTGGGAGAAAGGAAAAAAATAAATGTTCCTCCAATTCCAATTCCACTTTTCAAGACCAGCAAGAGTGCTGGAGGATGCCAAACAGTATCACAAACTAGGAATCTGAGGAACTTTTCATGAGAGAAGGGAATTATGCTGATCTAAAAAAAAATCATGATGCCTAGTGAAAACTTACAACGCTGAAGACATTCTCACTTTCCGGTACAGAAGGAAGTTAAAAGTAGAAGACTAACTTTTATCTTTGTATGTATCTGTCGTAGGAATTTTCCTGCATGTCTTCCTTAGATGAAAGAATGAAATGGTTATTATCATTTATTCATTTCCTTTAGCTACAAAGAAGTATAGCGTAACCAATAAGGACAAGAATCTGGAGTCAATCACTTAGATTCAGATTTCACTCCAACCTTACATTTGATGTGACTGTGGAAAAGTCACTTTACCTCTGCACCTCCATTTCCTTATCTGTAAAATGGGGAGACAGAACTTACAGTAAGCATTTAATGAACACTATTATTTCCCTCTGCCATAGTCTATTTCTTATTCAGGTTTTAACTAATGTTACAAATAGGCAGTAATATTTACAAATAATAGTAATAATCTCTTAAATAATGCATATTAGGTATGGTTCTAAACAAATTACAAGTGATAACTCATGTAATCCTTACAACTAACTTTTGAGGTAAGCATTTTTTTTTTTCCAGAGGAAAAGGCTGCTATACAGAAAGATTCAGTTACTTGTCCAAAGGCCAACTAATAAATAGTAAAGCCAGAATTCAGACTCATGTAGCCTGGTTTCCGAGTCCAGGCGTTTACCCCAACCAGCTTCTTGAAGAAAACTGTTTAAATAAATCTTATAACATCATAATTTACGTAAAAGATAAATATAGAAATTATACGTTCAGTATATAAGTGATCATGTATTGCATCTAGGTAACATTTTTGTCTGCAACCTAAAAGAATGACATTTAAAAACCAATCAGATAAACCACAGTTAACTTCTTTTTTTTGAGACGAAGTTTTGTTCTTGTTGCCCAGGCAGGAGTGCAATGGCGCAATCTCGGCTCACCGCAGTCTCTGCCTCCTGGGTTCAAGCAATTCTCCTGCCTGCCCCAGCCTCCCAAGGAGCTGGGATTACAGGCATGCGCCACCACACCCAGCCAATTTTTTTTTTTTTTTTTTTTTGTACTTTTAGTAGAGACAGGGTTTCTCCATGTTGGTCAGGCTGGTCTCGATCTCCTGACCTCAGGTGACCCTCCTGCTTCAGCCTCCCAAAGTGCTGAGATTACAGGCGTGAGCCACCACGCCTGGCCCACAGTTAACTTTTGTTCCAATTAATGTTTTAGGAAACTGCAAGGAAGAACAGATTCTGTCTTTGAAATATTTGATATACTGTATAAGATGAGCTAGTTTATCACTTTACAACAAGTTTATATGGAATAGAACCAACAGCAACCTCATCTTCCACAGTTCATGGGAAATCCCACTAACATATGCCACACACAACCAATGACCCTACGGACAGACCCCTTCCTGTACTACTGGATCAAGACTTAGCCCTTACCCCAAAGGCTAACATGGAGCCAATGTCCAGGGGAAAATTAACTAACTTCATGAGGCATGTCATTTCCCCAATCCTCTTGTAACATATCACTGACTTCAAATAAGTTGATAATGTCAAGGGCCAGAAGACTAGTTAATTCACTAGTGGTGAACTAGTTTATTAACAAAATGGAACCTTCATCTATATAACTGCAAAAATTCTTTCAAGGTAGCTGCTGTTCTGCTTTAGAGCCTAACACAGAAACATATCCAGAAGAAAACTTTCCTTAAGACCAGTGATTCTTCTTAAAGGTAAGTTTCGTTACCTAACTAAACTATACAACTAAAAGTTTGGAAAGATAAAACCACTGGTAAATGCTTTTTACCCTTTTACTTTGTAGCCTTTTTCTGCTGATGTTACAATATATTCAAATATATTTCACCATATTCCAATAAATATTTGTAATTTTAATTAAATTGCTACAGAATTAATTATGACTAATGAGAAATTGACTATAAAGAGTGATAAAATGCTCTCATAAAACCTTTCATGTATATAATGTGATATATATGGTATGTATATGACATATTGACACACATATATATATAATATGTTCTCTCTCTCTCTCATTCTCTCGCTCTCTCTCTCTGTTCTCTAGATGTTCCCTAGGTCTAGCCATAGTTAAATTGTGGGTTAGATACCAGAAAAATGGGTATTAATACCACAATGAGCTACCACTGCACTGTCATAAAACTTACTGTAATGAAAAAGATTGACACTACTAAGTGTTAGCAAAGATGTAAGACAACCGAAACCGTCACCCACTGCTTGTGGGAGTGCAAATTGGTACAACCACCTTGGAAAACTATTTCACAGTGTTTACTTTAGCTGAACACAGGCATGCCATATTACCTAGCATTCCACTCTGTTCACTGAACAAAAATGCATACATATGTGTATCAAAGGGGCACATAAGAATGTGCATAGGAACATCAGTCTCAGTTCCCTCAACTGGAAACAGCCCAATGTCTACCAACAGTAGAGCACATAAATCAAATGTGGTCTTTCCACACAATGGAAGGCTGTAAAATCACACCAACAAACCAAAATCAACCAGACAATCCACAAATTACTAAAATGTCCAACATAGATAACTATAACAGCCATAATGTTCAGTGAAAGAATTCAGATACAAAATGATTCCATTTATATCAAACTGCAAAAACAGGTCAAACAAATGTATGGTGTTGGAAGTAAGGATGGTGATTATCTTTAGTGTGGAAAGAGAGAATATGATTGAGAAAGGTCCAGAAGGGGACAGGTGGGGCTGAATGCTTATTACTTTACCTGGGTGTTGGCTCCACAGGGGTTGATCTTATGACAACTCACCAGACTGAACGCATGATTTGTGCACTTTTTGGCATATATGTTACATGATCAATAAGAAGGTTGATTTTAAAAGGCCCATTTTCAAGCCTAATTATATATTAATCTCTATTGGTCTGCTTGAACTGCCATAACAGATTACTACAGGGTGGTTTCAATAATAAGAATTAATTTTCTCACAGTTTTGGAGACTAAAAGCCCAAGATCGAGGTGTCAACAGGGTTGGATTTTGGTGAGGCCTCTCTCCTTAGCTTGCGGACTGCTGCCTCCTCACTGTGTCCTCACATGACCTTTTCTCTGTGTGCACACATCCTCGTTCTCTTTTTGTCTTCTTAAAAGGATAACAGCCAGGTGCAGTGGCTCACGTCTGTAATCCCAGCACTTTGGGAGGCCGAGGCGGGCGGATCACTCGAGGTCAGGAGTTTGAGACCAGCCTGGCCAACATGGCAAAACCCTGTCTCTACTAAAAATACAAAAATTAGCCAGACATGGTGGTGCACACCTGTAATCCCAGCTACTGGGGAGGCTGAGGCAAGAGAACTACTTGAACCCAGGAGATGGAGGTTGCAGTGAGCCAAGATCAGGCCACTGTACTCCAGCCTGGGCAATAGAGCAAGACTCCACCACAAAAAAAAAAAAAAAAAAAAAAAAAAAAATGGATAACAGTGCTAATGAACTAGAGCCCCACTCCCAGAGGCCTTATCTCCAAATATAGTCACATTGGGTGTCTGTGCTTCTAAAGATGAATTTGAGCGTTGGATAGGTAGACAATTTATTCTTTCACAAATTCTCTGATATTCTCCAAGTTGTTTTTTTTTTTAAGTTTTAATTCCTTTCCTTTATGTCAAATTTTCACATTATCAACCTCTAAAACTTTTAAATCTTGGTATTATATAAAGACTACCTAAAAGAATACCTAGTGTTTCTGAATATTTTACTTTTTAAATTTCTTTCAAATAATATACTGTTTATAACAATAAAATTCTAAGGTTTTTAAAATTATATAGGAATTATTTTTAATTAAAGGGCAATAGTAGACTCTCACTGCAAGATATTTTAAAACAAAATCCATTTCTATTGGGCAAATATCTTTGTAATATCAATTTTATATGTTCCCTAGCTACAGACAAGTAAGCAATATGCGTCGATGCAAGTCACTTGTTTACAAAACATACACTTATGTTAAAAAACAACATGTAAAGGTATTTTTTCAAATTAATTAATAATCTAACATGCTGCTGGGCACGGTGGCTCACACCTGTAGTCCCAGCACTTTGGCACACTGAGGTGGGCGGATCATCTGAAGTCAGGACTTCGAGACCAGCCTAGCCATCATGGTGAAACTCCATCTCTACTAAAAATACAAAAATCAGCTGGGCATGGTAGCTTGTGCCTGTAATCCCAGCTACTCGCAAGGCTGAAGCAGAAGAATCACTTGAACCCGGGAGGCAGAGGTTGCAGTGAGCCGAGATCGCGCCACTGCACTCCAGCCTGGGTGACAGAGTGAGACTGTGTCTCAAAAATAAATAAACAATAATAATAATAATCTAATATGCCCATTGTCACTACCTGCCATGCATTCCTGCAAACACTCCAGGAAACCATTTCTATTAAATATCTGGCTATCTTATGGTAGCTTTTACTTATTTTCAAATGGCAGCAAAATAGGAATGCTGTTTTAACAGAATAGAGATTAAATTACCAAAGGAGAAATACAATTTTTAACTCAGAACTCTTGCTAAAGACACTAGTTTTCCTTTTGTGACAGATGCAAGCCAGCATTTGAGGGTTTTCAATGATGTGCCTGTGAAATCATTACCCCAAAATCCATGCCATGGCAAACACTTCGTCCTATTGATATTCTAGGAAACAGACCTGTATATTTACCCTTTGGGATAAATTTGGTTTTGCTTTCTTACATGCTCAGGTATGTTTTGGCAATATATATTAAAATTTACATTAAATCATTTAACAACCCTTGTTATCACTTATAATGGTGTTTTAAGCTACATACATTACTAATAACACAAAAGAAAACTACCGTGAAGAAAAACAAATTCCAGTTTACTTATACACACTATGGTAATCCCTCCTTGCCATGTGAATTGGCTTAACAAAACTCTATGAAAAAGGAATTCACAGCCAAAAATACAATTTGAAAATGGAGTCCAGCGATTGCCTTTATGTGGCATTTCTACAGGGATTAAATGAGTAATAACGGGTTCTACACTGTTCGTTTCTATTCATTATGTCTTGCTTATTTGAAACATGTCAGTTTTTGTTTCCACGCAATTTCAACAAGCGGCTTGGCATTATTTGTTGCTTTATTGCAGCTACTATGCACACTAACGAGCTAATTTTGTTGTTGTTGTTGTTGTTTTTGTCTGTTTCAGGTCCCGCATGATGACTCAGAGTTGTAGATTCTAACTCTAGCTCTCCAGGTTCAATCTCCTTGTCTCAGAGGCAGAATAAATATGCATGCTTGAAATGGAAAAGGTGATGGGTAACTTTCCTTTAACTGACTCACCCAAGTCACTATGTCCCAAGGGCCTCCCTTCATCAGCAGGACCATGATGCCTGGATTCTGCCCACGATAACATCAGGCCAACGCATACACCTTCTCCTCCTCTGACAGCCTTCCTAGCTCCTGCTGACACCATTAGAACATAGCTCTAGGGCTGAGCCTCACGTGGCTTCATCTTTTTTCTTTCTAAATGTTTCTAACCAAAACAGCTTTGCCCCTTCTTAAGTAACTTTTTCTCACTTCCTGCAACCACAACAATTCCCAATTGGCACGGACCAGGACCAGTTTTTTCCCAGTTGCCAAGTTACTTGGAAGTACCACTGGCGTACTCAAATGTTGCAAGCGGGGACTGATGGCTGGGGACAGATCATCCTTCGTCTAAGGACAGTGCAAAAAAGCAGCAACCAGCCAAGATCAAAATCCCCACCGATGCTGCAGGTGGACAAGTTCAAGTTCAACTGCAGCTAACTGTGGGAAGGAAACATAAGGGAGGCACTTGGGGAGTGCCACAAGGAGCCAATAAGGGTAGACAGCTAGTGAAATGTAACTGTCCCCAATAAAAATAAAACCCAAAAGGTCATATAGGATTTATAGGAGACCCTCCTGCCACACAAACAGGAGGCAGGGGTGGAATCTATGGCCATGATGATGGACTCAAGTGGCACGGGGGAAAGTGGCATCCAAATGACACAGAGCAGCTTTTCCAGTTGACAACCACTGTTCTGGGGAGTGAGCTGTCATTGACAGGAGATGATGAGAGCACTGGTCAGACACTGGACATCCCTGGGCCACAAGAGCGGATTCTCTGCCGCAGGCTCCTCCCCTACTTTCCACTCCATGGAGAAGGCTTAGAGGAAGAAACAAGCTCACTCATTCCTGATGAGACTTCATTCTCAACACATAACCACAACCTCAACCCTCAGAGGTCCAGCTGCCTCTATGCTCTTCCTCTGGTAACGGAATTCCTTTCTGTTACCATATATAAGCGTGTTTATATGTTAGGGAGCCTGGCACTGTCTGTTTAGGGGACTGTTCCAGGCTGCTTGGCAGGAAGATACTACACGTTAAATGAGACGAAGGCTATGTCTCCAAAGGCAGAAATGGTTTAAATTATGTCTCAGTGATACCGCATGTTCTGTTTAACCTAGATAGCCTCAACCATTTCAAGACCAAGAATGATTTTCTAGTTTTCAATGCAAGCCCAAAGTGAGAAGAAGAAAGCTCAACTAGAAGAACCCCAGTATCTCACAGGTGGGGATAAAGATGCACACCAGCTCTCTGTCCCACTAAAAAAAAAACCAATCCCCCCAAATCCATAATAATTTCTGCTGGAGTTCTCTCAGTTTCAATGAAATCCTCTGTAATGAATGCCACACTTGTCTTTCCTCAACTTGCCAGGAAAGAGTGTAATTATTACTGAGTCTCACTTAAAATTAAAATATTTTAATTATGACATTAAACAGCACCGTTTTCACTTCAATTAAAAGTAAGTACAATCATACCACATAAATCTTAAGGAAAAGAGTGAAAGCCACCTTTAAAAATCTAAACTCATTTTAAGGTACTTATCAAAACCATGAACGTAAAACTGTCTTACCTGGCGAACAAAACTATTTGAGGTAGTGTCAGATGACGTGCTTCCATCAGATCCTTTAAATCTGTTTTTCCTTCTGGCTCCTTTTCCATATGACTACAAAAAAAAAAAAAAAGACAAATAAGATTATTATGAGACCCTTTAACAGGAATGTAGGCTAGTTGCAGAAAATGTCAAAGACCAAAAACAAGTAATACATTCCCATCATGTAAGTATCATCAGAAAGTTAATACTGGTGGGACTCCACAAATCTATTTCCAATCAGTGATGACGTGGGGAGGAGAGTTTTCTTTTCTTCTCTTTTTTGAGACAGAGTTTCGCTCTTGCTGCCCAGGCTGGAGTGCAACGGCACCATTTTGGCTCACCGCAACCTCTGCCTCCCAAATTCAAGTGATTCTCCTGCCTCAGCCTCCCGCATAGCTGGGATTACAAGCATATGCCACCACATCTGGCTAATTTTGTATTTTCAGTAGAGACAGGGTTTCTCCATGTTGGTCAGGGTGGTCTCGAACTCCCAACCTCAGGTGATCGGCCCACCCCGGCCTCCCAAAGTGTTAGGATTACAGGCATGAGCCGTTGCGCCCTGCCGAGGAGGGTTTTCTTGGCAAAGCATTTAATAACTAGTGAATTAAAACAATGGATGTTGTCTGTTATAAATGTGTTAGCAGGCAAGAGGCAAAAGCCTGTAATGATAAAGCATTTAAAAATAAGCATTTAAAACAGGAAGTTAAAGGTAAGATGATTTGTTTCAATAATAGGATTGGGCCAAGCACAAACATCTAACAATGAACTTGCTTTTCCTATTATGTTTACATTCAGAACCCTAAGAATAAACTACACATCAATCTATGTTTAATTCTAAGCACAGATACAGTAAGTGCAAATATTAAACATTAAAATATAAATGAACAATAGCTTAACAGTGAGTTTAGAGTTAAATGCAGCACAAAGGTTAGAATCTTGGCCATAGTAAATCTTGACCAAATTTCTGAACTTTTTCAAGCATCAATCTTTTCATCTTTAAAATGGGGTTAAGTATTAGATGAAATAATACCTCATAGGATTAAGTATGAAATGAAATAATGTATTTATAGCATTTAGCATAAGATCTAACACATTGTAAGGACTCAAAGTAATATATAAAAAGTGATACCTATACAGGGGTTGGAAGATGTGGAAACAAACTGGACTAAAGCGTATAACATGTTGAGAATTATTAGGCTCATAGAGACTTCATTAGATTATCAGAATTTATAACATTTATTTTAAAAATCATCACATTCAGGTTCTGAAAATGCTATTTGGTTATGCTTTCTCTATTCATATGGTTTTCATTAAAATATCTGCCATAATATATGTAGCACTTAGGCAAGCTGAAATCTATTACAAACATTTGCGTTATGAGTAATTTAGACGAATTTGCTATCAGTGAGAGGGTGGTATAATCTTAAAACAAAAAATTTTCTTATAGATGTTTGTTCTATGCAGAGTATCTAAGGGATTTATACAATAGTGTTTCCATGGCATTTAATTAACTCTCGACTTCGTAAATGGCAAGAAAGCTACGCTGGGCTTTCATAATGTAATATACAAGGTTCTCCTCGGTTAACAGCTCATTCTTTTTACTTGTGTAAACATTATTCAGTAAACTGTTGAAAAATAACATTCTTTTAACCACTTTTTTTCTTTTCCAATTATTATGTAAAGGTTTGGACAGATGCATTTTCTAAGGCCTAAGAAGGCTAAAATAAAGTATGAAAATCTCTTTAAAATTTTCTTTTAAATTTATATTAACCCATGTGCAAAAATACTTATTACCTTGAAAGTATTTTTAAGGCCTAACCTGTTTCTTTGGGGGTGTAGGGACAAACTTTGTTAAATTCACCATTTATCCTCATGAGGAACATAAATTATCTTTGAGAACAAAGACAAAATATAATCTTATCCCATTTTTTTTTTTTTTTGAGACAGAGTATTGTGCTGTCACCCAGGCTGGAGTGCAGTGACATGATCATGGCTCACTTCAGCCTTGACTACCCCCCACACCCTCTGAGCTCAAGCAGTCCTCCCACCTCAGCCTCCCAAGTAACTGGAACTACAGGCACACATTGCCATGCTTGGCTAATTTTTGTTTTTTGTAGAGACAGGGTTTCACTATGTTGCCCAGGCTGGTCTTGAACTCATGGCTTTAAGCGATCCTCCCGCCTCAGCCTCCCAAAGTGGTGGGACTACAGGAGTGAGGTACCATGTCCAGCCTCCAGTACCATTTTTAAATGAACAGAAAAGAGTATCTTCGCAATTCTGTTGTCCTTTAATTTTAGCATTTTAGTGATAAATATGTCTCGTTATGCAACTTCTTGGATGTGTAAGCTTTTTTGTGGTTGCTTACAATGGTACAACAGGCACTGTGAGAGCCACACAATGTTGAAGACGTTCAGTCACAGAGGAGGTGGCTGTTCTCTGCAAGAAGTTGAACACATTTAAAAACTCACATTAATTTTCCAGGCCCCTGGGAATCCTGTTCATAAACGCTATTTCAGGCGTACTTAGCTACCTATGCAAAGTATATGTAATAAAATCATTACAGTTTTCAACTGTACTAAGATAGTTTATACACCAAACAACTATGGCACACTGAACTGCATGCATGCTGGTGATAGTTTTCAGAAAAAAAGTTGTTCTTCAATTACTTAAGTGTATAAGGGATGATTTATTTAAAGTATTCATTTGCTCATGCCATAAGAGTGTTAGAGCAAATCCCTATCATATATCATATTAAAAGACAAAATAAATATATATGCTTAATTATATCTCTATTCTGCTATTTTACTAATTTCCACAGTAATTTCTCTTCTAAAGTTTCTCTTTTTTTTTTTAAACTGTAGAGTGATGACTTACTGACCAGTTTTTTTTTTTTTTAAATAATAACAGGATCAAAAAACAAAAAAACATTTAAAGCATCTTTGGAAAGCTAATAGTCCATTTTCATATACCTTTAAAAATGTTAGTGAAAATTCATCCTGCTATTACAAAATTAAATTTCTTTTAATCTAATGTGTATTTAAAATTAAGTCCATCTTGCTCGAAAGATTTGCTTTTCAGTTACTTGAAATCCTTGAAAATAAGGACTAGACTATTTCTTCTGAAGGAATTAAGGGGGAGGGGGGGGGAGTGAAGGCCAAACCTCTCCCAAATAGAAAAGACAGGTAAGATTAAGTGTTCAAATATTTAACTGACTAAATTTGAAAAAAATATATACATGTAATTGTTTTAGTTAACTGGCTACTTCAAGTGCAGCTACTTTTGTGAACAATAGTTTTTCTAAATATTTTTTACCAACATTAAATATATGAATGCCCAATATCTGGAACAGTTAATCATTAGTGCAGCCCAGGTTGTAGCAGGAAAAGGGGAGACAGGAAAGGGGATTTGGCTATAGTACAAGGTGTTACCTATAGATTCTCCCTGACACATGCAGGTCTGTAGGTCCTTCTTGAAAGAGTCCCAAAAGTCACTAATTTCCACTAATTGCTATTAGCTATATGAAGCTTAAAACAAATTATATCACCATAGTAAAAAGAAAAAAAAAACCTTATATTTATATTCCTTTAGTTGTTCCAAAACATCAAGCTAAGATTTCCGAAACTAGGGAAAAAAATTCTTAAGAAATTTCCAAAAATATATTAATGACTTATTAAAAAGACATTCAAAATCCATCATGATGTTAGTATCAGCTTAGTGTGAATGAATATCCATCTTCCTTGACACAAAGTAACTTAAGAATGGACTCCAGACTTAAAAATCAGCAAATAAATGTTGACCTTTTCACAGGTAATGAAAATCTAATTTCTGTATGATTGAAGGAGACAGGAGTAATTAATTATAGAAGTTGTCAGTTAACTGGAGATTTTAGCCGTGCACACAGAGTTGTCTTGGCAGCCCCTGGGGACAACCTGAAGAATGATGTGGCTTCTGTGCGTTGATGGTTATTGTGACAGTTCTCCTACCTACAGATTACTTCCCATGAGCAAAATACTGACACTTAAAATGAGGCCGGACACCGTGGCTCACGCTTGTAATCCCAGCACTTTGGGAAAGCAATGTGGGCGGATCACCTGAGGTCAGGAGTTTGACACTAGCCTGCCCAACATGGCGAAACCCTGTTTCTACTAAAAAATACAAAAATTAGGCTGGGCGCAGTGGCTCACACCTGTCATCCCAGCACTTTGGGAGGCAGAGGCAGAGGGAAACAGATCATTTGAGGTCAGGCGTTCAAGACTAATGTGACCAACATGGTGAAACCCCATCTCTACTAAAAATACAAAAAAATTAGCCAGGCATGGTGGCGGGCACCTGTAATACCAGCTACTCAGGAGGATGAGGCAGGAGAATCGCCTGAACGCAGGAGGTGGAGGTTGCAGTGAGCCGAGATCGCGCCACTGCACTCCAGCCTGAGTGACAGAGCGAGATTCTGTCTCAAAAAAAAAAAAAATTAGCTGGCCGTGGTGGCATGTGCCTATAGTCCCAGCTACTCAGGAGGCTGAGGCAGGACAATTGCTTCAACATGGAAGGTGGAGGTTACAGTGAGCCAAGATCGCACCACTGCCCTCCAACCTGGGCTACCAAGTGAGACACCGTCTCAAAAAAAAAAAAAAAAAAAAAAAAAAAAAAAAAAAAAATTAGTCTCCATCTCTCTCAGTTCGTATTCATTGATGTTTATCCCTTTGAATTTCCAGACTCTCCTCATCTTATGACCTAAAACAAACAAAGCCAAAACTATCCAGAGAGAAATCATGTATCAAATCTCCTAATTTACCAATAGCTTAGTGTGAATAAGCTAAGGGTAAGATCCTTTACTAGGCAAGAAATAGCTAAATGACATTCCTAGAAAAAGGAGAAAAGTAAGTTGCCTTTTATATGGCTCAGTTCACACAAAAGCAGAAAGGAACAAGAAGCCTGCATAAATAGAGTTCTTGGGGATGGGGGTGAGTGTCTAGCAGGTAGAGGAGGAAGGAGGGAGGAAGGAGGCGGCCAGGAAGCAGAGCTCTATCTGCCCAGTAAGGAGGAGCACAGGCAGGGAGGGCAGAAAGCCAGGAACAACACATGCCTTCTTCACAATCTACCTCCTGCCAGGCTTGGAAAGATCAGTAAGACAGGCCCAGTTCCTTTAAGTGATGTCATAAGTAGTTTTCTCTCTCTGCAGTTGTGAAATAATGCATTGTTACAATTAGTTTGTAACATGGTTTTTGACCTAGACTATGTGTAGGAGAGAGACACGCCACAAAATTGTAGAGTATCACCATCCCCTATGAGGTTAACATATTTTGCTTAGCTTCTCTTGAAAGGGCCAAGGCTATATAATTCAAAGGAATTAAATACAGCAACCGGTAAATTGAGTCTTCACATAAAAAGAGAGATAAAAATAAAATGAGCATGAGATTGTAAGAATAACAAAACCTCAAATCACTCAGATATATTTCAAATTCTAAAACATACTCAGAAATTCTGATTGGCATGTCTGTAAATCTCTCCCATGCCACATTAGAAAAAAAAATACCATTCAAGAGGAAAGTGATGGTGGTTAGGAGTGAAGATTTCAGCAAAACATAAAGCACAGGACCTATGACCACCAACTTTGGAGACTGCAGAAAACTCATTTGCACATGGGACCTAAGAATATTTCAGGAAAACAGTGTTGATGTAGTTCAAGAGCCACTAGAAAACAGCTGCAACTCTTTTTCGATAAAGCTCCTTGCTACAGCCATTGAGGATGTTGCCATCACCAGGCTGTATTACCACAACATGCTTGAAAAGCATCTGGCAGACTCGGCTGGGCTGGGACCAGCTGGGACCTGTTGCTAGGAGCAAAACAAACAGGCCCACTGGTTACTGTCTGTTCAGTTTCAGGTGTGACTGGAAGTGCCACTGACAATCTCTCTGAGGCCTAAAGTGCTGAGATACTGTTCTTGTTACTCCTTCGTTTCCTCTTCTGTTACCTATCAATCCCTGTCACCTGCTTCCCGTTCACCCAAACTTCATGCAGGAACTATTCAATTCCCCGGAGAATTACCAGTTTCATACTTTAATGTTGTCCAACAGAAATATCATATGGCCAAATATATCATTGAAATTTTCCAGCAGCCACATTAAAACGGTAAACAGCAACAGGTGAAATTAATTGTAACAATGCATTTATTTAACCCAGCATATCCAAAACATGGTCATTGCAACATGTCATCGATTTAAAATTTACTAATGAAGGTGTGTTATATTCTTTATTTCATCTTAAGCCTTTGATATCTGGTGTGTATTTCACATTTACAGCACATATCAGTTCAGACTAGCCACATTTCAAGGGCTCAAAAGCCACAGGTGGCTAGCGGCTACCGCAGTGAACAGACAGATTTGGAGCCTGGAGAAAGGATCCTCCATGAGCACCTGAACTTTGGAAGTAGACTGTGTCCAGGTTCACGCTGTAACTGTTCAACAGGTTACCTAAAAAGCAATACAATTTTCTTAAATTGGGACTTTCAAGAATTTGCAATTAGATTGCCATTCATTTCTCATGTAAGAAACGTATCCATTTTGGGCCAGGCATGGTGGCTCACGCCTGTAATCCCAGCACTTTGGAGGGCCAAGGCGGGCAGATCACCTGAGGTCAGGAGTTTGAGACAAGCCTAGCCAACATGGTGAAACCTCATCTCTACTAAAAATATGAAAAAATTAGCTGAGCATGGTGGTGGGCGCCTGTACTCCTAGCTACCGAGGAGGCTGAGGCAGGAAAATTGCTTGAAACCAGGAGGTGGAGGTTGCAGTGAGCTGAGATAACGCCACTGCACCCCAGCCTGGGTGACAGAGCGAGACGCCATTTCAAAACACAAAACGGAACAAAAACAAAACCAAAACAAAACAAAAACCAGGGCTTTGAGAAATGTATCATTTTGTTTATGGCAATGTACTGGGGCAAAGGGACCAGAATGTATCAGGGTGCTTCCTCTCTCTAGGCAAAATGATTGATACAGAAAAAGAAAATGGCAGAGTTTGCAAATCTACATCTTCTGCTTTCTTCATACAAATATAATACTGTAATCCAGAGGTGAAGTAGAATGATTCCTAAAACCAATCATTGCTTTAGAGGTTCCATTTGTAAATAGAAACTCTATTTCTAGGTAGAACTGCCTAATAATTCTGAGTAGAATTACTCAGTGCCACACACAAGGAAGATGCTCTAGAGCCAGCCTCCTTTCTCGGGCAGTTTTTACTGCTGGTCTGTTCTGCCCAAACAGAGAGATGGAAGAGATCTCGGCTTTGCCAAGCCTCACACAACCCTATGATGCCATGATTTATTAGATATAAAATAAACAAGGTAATGTTTCCCTCAAATAATGGATGTGAGATGAACGCAATTCAAGTCAAATTGCTTTCATTTTTGGAAGGCAGAGAAAGCAAGGAGATGAATGTTGATGCAGTTGAATATTTCTATCTCTTAAGCTTGCTTTTAAAATCCATTCTGCCCTTTCTCCTCTCTCCTTTATCTATGCAATCACTTGCTAATTCCTGTGAATTTAACTTTGAAATGTTTGATACACAGAACTGTCATATCCATTATCTTTTCATCTCTTCTTCACTTAGGCCTTATTACCTCTGGCCCAAACTGTTACATCTGTCTGCTGCCTGGCAGCTTCACCTCTGGACTCCTGAGACTTGAAACTATCTTACAGAACATTTCCAAGTGAATATTCCCAAATGAGCTGTTATGTGGGTCCTCTTTTGAACTCCTTCCACAGTTCCCTGTCGCTCAATACACTAAAGATTCCAAGTCCCCAAGATGTAGTCTCAAATTGCTTTGTCAGTTTTATGCCTGTGTCCAATCTTGACCTTACCATGCTCTTTTTAAACTAGAAACGATAAATATATACTGTAAGACTTCTTACTTCTGGGACTTTGTTTCATGTACGACTGCTTACCAACTCAAAAATATCTGGCGTAATCTGACCCATCCTTCGCATCTCTTTGCAAATGCCACCTCATCAATGAAGTCCTTACAGATCCCTCCAAATAGCGTGTTTATTATCTTTATTCCTTTGAAGCCATTTACTAGTCAGAACTTCTCTTACAGCCCCTATACATATATCCTAATTGCTGCTACTGGAATATAAATTCTTTGAAGGCAGAAATTGTGTCTTTTCACATCAGAATCATTTCCACATAGCTGCTGTACAATCATTTGACTTATATTTAATCACTATACATAAATCACAAAGTAAATTAGTATCTCTTATCTGAATGCAGTTATGTGAGCCCTGACTTTGATGTCCAGGAATTTAGGAACTCTATTTTTATCATAAGAATAAAAACTTTTCTAAAATATCCCTCAAGGAAGATCAAAGGCAAATGAGGGTCTAAATGTCCTTTCCTTTGATGGAGGACTCGAATATTGATAGTATTCAAGACCTTCATCCTAGAATAACCGAGGTCTCCGGGTACATTTTTCATTCTGTCTAACCTGGCAAGCATCTAGATAAAAATCAGGAGTCTAGAACAAACACAAACTCTATTGGTTAAAATTCAGATCCTCTGGCAGAGGCCAGATGGGAATGTAGCTGGTTCATTACATGTCCTTACTCGGCTTGTGAAGCAAACAGCCCAGGGCTGACCAAAATCTAGCTGTTTTACCACTACAAAAGAAATAGATTTCTGATTACACAAGTCCTTGGTTTCCACATTCTTCCCCTTCTCAAGTCAAAGTGAATTATGTGTTTTAAGTTAGCACATTAATTTCCCAATGGTAAAAAAAGTTCAATAAAGCTAGACTACTATGCCACTTGGAACTGCCATGACTACAGTATCAAAATATCTAGCGCACTCACGTTCCACCTATCAAAACAACAGCAAGAAAACATTTGCCACCTTTATTAGTTTGTCACACTCCTGCCCCCACTACTACAGCAAATGATATTCTAACATGTTCTCTAGAGTGTGTATGTGTGTCTGTGTATTAACATATAAGTGTATACACACACACACGTATATCTTACCACAAATTAAAATCTGGCAAATGTAGGCTTGAAATCAACAAGCCAATACGGTTAAGCAAAGAGACATTACTCCAGAATGCTGCCTGAAATGTAACCATGACCTCTTCACATCACTGGCCAGCCAACAGCCAGCCCGCAGCTAGGAGTCTCAAGTCATTTCCCTGCCGGGAGAAAAGTTGAGCGACTCCTCACCGCTGAGACCTGGAGGTGTCTGTAACCCAAACTGTACCTGCTGAAGCCTTACGTAAAAACCACCTTGTCATTGCCCAGCGCCTACAACTGACATCTCCAATTTCACAACAACCTGCAGCGAAGCTGACTTTTTCCAGAAACTGCGAACACTCAACAGAGAGAAAGGGGATCCTGGAGCTCCCTGAAATGGCTAACATTTCAGGGGAGACGGAAAAATAAAAACTTTCTTGTCCCCAGCTCGCTCACTTCTTAAGGGAAAGGCACGAGGTGGGACAGGCAAACCTTGGCAAGTGCCCGAGGGGACTGGAGCGCTGTGAGCCCCAGGTGCGCAGCGTGGTCCGGGCAGCTCTGAGGGGGATCCGGCAGGGCACCCCCATATTCGCTCCCCTCCTGCCCACCTGCACCCCATCATCCTCACACCCACGCCCACCCCGGCTCGGAGCGTGGCCAGGAGAGTCGGCATCATAGAAAGCGCTGCGGGAAGCGGGCCCCCTCCCGCCCACCCGGACTCACGATCTTCAGCAGGTCCAGTCCACTCCCCTGATTCATGTCTCTCCATGTGCCTCTCCCGGCAAGGGGCGAGGAGGGCCGGCTGGGGCAACCCGGGAGAAGTCCGGGAGGACTGGCAGGTCTCCCCCGCCCTTCCCCACTGGCTTTTCGGAAGCAGAGAAAAATGGAAGCCGCGGCAGAGCCAGGAAAAGGCGCAAAGGGGCAGGGTCCCCGGCGCCAGGAGAGGAGCAGAGGGTGGGCAAGCAGCGAGGGTAGGAGGTGGCGGACGAGACCCAGGCAGCGAGGAGGTGAGAGGCTAGAGATCCCTGGAGCGGAGGCGCCGGGAGAGCCCGAGGTCGGTGCCCTGCCCGGCGGCTCACAAAGGAAGGAGAAGGCGCCGCGCTCTCGCTACCTGTGCGGCGGCTCCGAGCGCCCCCGCGGGAGCCACGTTCTCCAGCAGTTCCATCTGGATCTCCTGCGCCACCGCCGCCGCCGCTGTGGGAGGCGACTTGGACATGTCGCTTTGGACCATTGGCGAAAAGTCGGCTCGGAGCGAAGCAGCCAGCCCCCGGCGGCGGGTCCCCTCCTTCTCGCCCCCGCCTCCCCGCGCTCGGATCGGCTCTGGGGGCCTCCCAGGGCTCAGGCCCGGCCGTTCTCCGCGCAGCTCCCCGCAGCGCCCCGGGACTCGGTGCCCCGCTGCCAGGCGCTCAGTGCGCGGGACGGGGCCGGGGCATCGGGCGAAGCGAGCCGCGCGGGAGGCGGGAGGCGGGACGCGGGGGCGCGGCTGCGGTGCCTGGGAGAGGGGCGCCCTCAGCGGGGCAGCCGGGGCCGGGAGAGCGGGCGCAGCGCGGCGGGGATCGGAGCCGCGGGCGCCGGGAAAGGTCCTCGCCAGGAGGGGAGGGAACTCCGGGAGCGCGAGCCAGGGGGAGGCGCGTCGGAAAGCGAGAGTGACAAGCAGCCTACAAGCCGAAAAGTTCCTCGCGGGAGGCGCGCGCCGCGTGGGCTCCGACTCAGCCGCTGCGCGTCGCCGTGGCACACAGGCTGAAAAGTTTGCGAAGCCACAGAAGCCAGGCTCGGCGCTCAGGGGGCCTTGATCCTGTTCCTATGGCCCCAAACCACCTCTCAGGAACTTTAAGAGCAGATCTATTAACTTTAGAGGGGAACGACGACGGAGGCTGGGTTCCTACACTGAAAGTTTTAAATTTGTAAAGGCTGCTGGCAGCCCGGGAGAGCAAATGTCTGCAAAGAACATCTCCTGGGCAGCTGAAAGCCCTTGCTAATGTCAGTAATAAGGATCCAGAAAAAGAAATGGCATTGATAAAGATCATCAGGGGAACCCACCTGAATCTGCCGCTGGCCTCGTCAACTAGGTGGGAATCTGTCTTCATCTTTGCCAGATTAAATTAGCACTTCTTTCCAGACAGAACTGAAGTTCGTTGTTGTTGTTGTTGTTGTTTGTTGTTGTTTTAGACGGAGTCTCACTCTGTCGCCCAGGCTGGAGTGCAATGGCACGATCTCAGCTCACTGCAACCTCCGCCTCCTGGGTTCAAGTGATTCTCTAGCCTCAGCCTCCCGAATAGCTGGGATTACAGCCACATGCCACCAAGCCCAGCTAATTTTTGTGTTTTTAGTGCAGACGGGGTTTCACCATGTTGCCCGGGCTGGTCTTGAACTCCTGACCCCAAGTAATCCACCGGCCTCGGCCTCCCAAAGTGCTGGAATTACAGGCGTGGGACACCACGCCAGGCCAGGATTGAAGTTTTTCTATAGGGGTGAAAAGTCTTAGTGTCACATTTTTGACAAAACAAGCACTTCCTTAAGATCCAGAATTCTTGATAACAGGGTAGTGACTATGGTGAGGGTGTTTCACTTACAACATTCCGTTCAGATAGTCCCAAGGAGGCACATTTTTACATGATTGAGTGCATCTTATTTCAACAAATTTTACGACAGTGGAAACTTCTGTAATGAGTTTTCCAGGCTTTTTTTTTTTTTTTTTTTGGGGGGGGGGGACGGAATTTCACTCTTGTCACCCAGGCTGGAATGCAGTGGCACGATCTTGGCTCACTGCAACCTTCGCCTCCTGGGTTCAATCCATTCTCCTGCCTCAGCCTCCTGAGTAGCTGGGATTACAGGTGCACGCCACCACAGCTGGCTAATTTTTTGTATTTTTAGTAGAGTTGGGGTTTCACCATGTTGCCCAGGCTGGTCTCGAACTCCTGACCTCAGGTGATCTGCCCGCCTCTGCCTCCCAAAGTGCTGGGATTACAGGTATGAGCCACTGCATCCAGCCTAATTTTTGTATTTTTTAGTAGACACAGGGTTTTGCCATGTGGGCCAGGCTGGTCGCAAACTCCTGACCTCATGATCCGCCCACCTCGGCCTCCGAAAGTGCTGGGATTACAGGTGTGAGCCACCGCACCCATCCAGCTCCAGAAACCTATTTGTATGTTATTTTGTAACAACAAACTGAAAGTTTGGTATATTGAAATATACATGCAAAAATTTACTGCAATAGGCTTCAACTGCCTTCTACAGTTTACTATGATATATTAAATTTTATGAGATATAGTACTTTTCTCCTCAAAGATAAGCATAGACATTTTAAACCTATCTTCTCCACCATAGCACTGATTTGAGCCAGGCTTAAAGAATGGGTCTTGATAGAGTTAAAGATTTAGCCATAAAGCATTATTGATTTTCCTAATCTTTGGTATTAAAAATGCCACTTTTATGGGCTATGGATACGAGTAGAAAATTTTCAAAAGAAGATAAACAAATGGCCAACAAACATATGAGAAAATGCTCAACATCAATAATGATCAGGAAAATGCAACTCAAAACCACAATGTGATAACACCTTACCCCTGTAAGAATGACCATAATCAAAGAATCAAAAAACAGATGTTGGCACGGATGCAGTGATCAGGGAACACTTCTGCACTGCTGGTGGGAATGTAAACTAGTACAGCCACTATGGAAAAACAGTGTGGAGATTCCTTAAAGGACTAATAGTAGAACTACCATTTGATCTAGCAATGCCACTACTGGGTATCTACCCAGAGGAAAAGTAGTCATGATTCAAAAAAGATACTTGCACATGCATGTTTACAGTGGCACAATTCACAGTAGCAAAATTGTGGAACCAACCCAAATGCCCATCAATGAACGAGTTGATAAAGAAACTCTGATATATATGATGATGGGATACTACTCAGCCATGAAAAGAAATAAATTAACAGCATTTGCAATGACCTGGATGAGATTAGAGAGTATTATTCTAAGTGAAGTAACTCAGGAATGCAAAAAGCAAACATCATATATTCTCACTGACATGTGGGAGCTAAGCTATGAGGATGCAAAGGCATAAGAATGATACAGTGGACTTGGGGGGAAGTGTGGGAGGGGGCACGGGATAAAAGACAACAAATACGGTGCAAGGTATACTGCTAGGTTGATGGGTGTACCAGGTTCTCACAAATCTCCACTAAAGAACTTACTCATGTAACCGAATACCACCTGTACCCCAATAACTTATGGAAAAATAAAAAATTAAAATGCCACTTTTATTTAAATTTTGCTGAATGTTAAATAGAAGCACTTAAGTATTGGTTTGTAATAATTTCTAAAATGGGAACATTTTGAACAGCAACAATCAGCCATGCTTTTATATGTATGCCTATGTGTATGTGTGTGTGAAAATGGAAAAGAAATTGTGTTTAAAGTTTTTGACTTATAGTCTACTTCTGCCTCATGCCCTGTTGATAATATCACTCTTTTAGGCCTACTCATTTAATCAAACTGAAGTTTTCTTGAGCATGTGTTTAAATCTTAGGGATAACATTAAATCCATTTCAGACTGTAAACTATGTGTGGTCAGGAACCACACTTATTCTCTAGGACACATTCAGAATCTGGCAAGTTGCCCTCTGAGTTCTTTCAATATTCATTCAATAAAGTATGAATCAAGCTTCTATTTTGTGCCACCCGATGAGCACAGCCAACAAAGACCAGGTTACCAGCTCCATGGGGCTTACATTCTTGCTAGTTAGCACTTAAAAGCCAATTAATAAATGAAGGAAAGAAGGAAGGAAGGAAGGAAAGAAGGAGAAAACAAAAGAAGGAACATTTTTTTTTTTAAAAAAACACCAGGTTTGGTGAAACTGAGTGTTTTCTCATGATGTCTGTCCAGTTTCTTATAGCATGCTTATTTGTGCATTCGCTTTCAATTAGGACCATTTGGAAAGTAGAATTTCATCTTTCGTCAGATGTTTAAAGAGACCGCAAAAAATCAAAACCTTGAAAATAATTTTAATAATGCTTATAACCAGAGGGCAAGTAAAGTTTGAATTAAATGTTCAAATGTAATACAATATATTCATTTCACATAATTTATATTATGAACTTCCTGTTTTTTATGTTTCTCCCTACCACTAGATAGGATTCCTTGAGGGCAGTGATGGCGTCTTTTTCATCTTAGTATCCCCATCACCACCCAGCATGGCGTCTGGCACTTAGTTAGAAAGTGAAAACATTTGTTGTCTAAATGAATGCATGAATGTTGAATGACTTCTTGCGTCTTAGAACATAGCATACAACTTTGCTAGTTTTAACGTACAATGACAACATTTACCTAAGCCTGACTCCCATGAGAACATTATACTAATTCTTCCTTTATAACCCAGACTAGTTTAATTAGCATGTATTGAACACTAATCCAATACAATGTACCCATTCAGACTCTTGTCTGGCTTGTCAAAGATTTCAAATACAGAGTAACAAAATGTTACTCCTGAAAAAGGGAGCAAAATCAGAATAAACAGAATAAAAAGACTTGGAAAATGTATGGATGCCTTCAATCATGGTTGATCTTGTTTTTAAGATTCTTTGACTTGCGCAATATTTAAAAGCCACAGAGGAAAGCAAAAATTTGTTAAGTAAAGCCTAATTCTTTTAATGTTAAAAGTTAAGCAGATGCAAGAGACTCCAGCAATAATGGATGTGCCATCGACGCATTCAAATGCAGATGACTAATTTCTTCAAGCTGTATGTTAACTTCCTTATGCTCATTAGTTGTTGTAATGGACAGGCATATTCTGGGAATTACTAATGCTCTGAAATAGGAACAGGGGCTGGTAAGAGACACTGGCTAAGGAAGCCAGATGTTTTAAAAGATTATTTTTTCTGTAAGTGGAAGAAACAGTGATTACAAGTGCTTTATTCATCCTCTCCTGCTTGCAGATTTGTGACTACATTTAACACCTTAAAGAAAGAGCTTTTTAGGACAGACACACATGTATGATTTCTCATTTTACTCAGTAAATCATTTTACACCTCACTGAAAGTCCTGGATTTCCACCACTATTAGTAGCATTTTCATAAGGATATATAGCTGTATTGGCCACTGGCCTGACTTGGTATGATGCATTCCATGAAGTTGCATGTTTGCTTTTTGTAAACCTATGCCCTGAATTACAGACTGCTATTTCAAAGCATATAAAGATGCAAGCAAATCCATTATAATGGGATTGAATGTGTCTGTATGGATGATAAAAGTTTAAAACTGAAATGTACAAGTGTTCAGAGAAAGCTTAATTTCACTTCCAGAGCAAAGACTTCACAGAAATGAGATTCCATGAGTTCCTAAAACTAGCCAGGAGAGCACTCTGGAATATTCAATAGTATAAAGCACTTTTTAGTTTATAAAGCACATTCATTTATGATCTATCTGATTTATTTTTCATCTAAACCTTGTTATAACAACTGATACTTTTGTTTACATATGAGGTGCCAGGCTTCCTATTAAGAACTTAAATGCATTATCTTTGCCTGTGAGGTAGATATTACTATTCCTCCATGTTAATTAGGGTAAGTCAAACTGCTGTAACAAACAGTCTGAATATTCAATGGATTTGAAAGAAATGTATGCTGGAGTAGAAGTTCCCCATTAGAAATAGCTCTGCATCATGCTGACATTTAGGAACCGAGGCTTGAGTAACTAGCTACCATCTACACAATGCAACTTCCAACGTCACCATGTTATTCCCACCGGGGTTACTTACAAGGAGGAAAAAGGACATTGGTGCCTTAGGTGATGGTAGACGGTGGTGAATGCAAGTTTGTATTGTCCAAACTTGGAAGTGGTATACATCTCTTCCACTTATATTTTATTGGCTGGAACTCTGTCACATGACTAAAGCTGCAAGACAGTCTGAGAAACACAGTCCAATTGTACGCCTTAGGAAGAAAGGAGAGTGGACTTTGAACAGCTGCCAAGGACTGACTTAACCAAGCCTAGATAGCTAAAGGTGGCAGAGGTGGGACTTAACCGCACGTCTTTTAAACACCAACTCTCAGGCTCCTTTTCCATGCACCACAGTTGTCTGTCTGGTAGACCTCGAAGAACCCTGCCACTCAGGTTAAGACTGGGTTGATGGTTGGAGAAACAGATTTACATAGTTCTTTTGTGTGCATGCTGGAATGTGATGACTACAGCAATATGCTTACTAGAAGTGGGGCTGATCTCACAAACAGCTATGAATAGCAGAAATGTTATTGATTTATGGCATCTTGTGTGTATATGTGTATGCCTGCTATGACCCTGGCAATAGGGACAACAGTATTGAACAAGGTGTGGTTCCTGTATTACAAAGCATAGTAGATCAGGGAAGACACAGATAAACTATGATGAATACGAGTGCAAAATACTATGGGAGAAATTTTAAAGATAAGGAAAAGTGTTCTAGGCAAAAAGAAAATTCAAAGATGGAAGGCAAGAAATTCAGTACAGCTTGAAAGTACAGTAGGAAGGTGAAAAGATGGGTAGGCATTGATTATGAAAAATATACAACTTTTCATATCTTTTGCTGTCATGTGGATCCAACCTATCTTTTCATAGGAATGTTCCATTCATGGGCATTGCCTTTGACTACCCCATGCCTCTTCTTGTCAAGCGATCTTAATTTTTTCCTATGGAAGATACACATACTCACACCCATACCCACATGTGTGTTCGTGTCATAGGCATGTACACTAATGAAACCCACTTAGTAAGAAACACATTTGAATTTACATATTCAAAGTAGTCAGCTTGTCTGCAGCTGATATTCCTAGTTGCTCATACTTCCTTGTTATAAAAACTGTTTTTAGCTGAAACGGTTGTAAGGTGGAATGTCAGACAAATGCAAATTACATTATGCTGCTTAGAGTGTTTTTTACGTTTCTATATCCTTACCAAGTAAAATTCTGGATTTGTATTTTACCTTTCAGTTTTCTCATTTTTGCTTCATGTAGTTTGAAGCTCTGTTATAAAGATTATTATAGCTTTGCCATGAATTGACCCCTTAATGATTATGTAGTGTCTGTCTTTATTTCTGGTAATATTCCTTATTCTAAAGTCTACTCTGATTTTAATAAAGCCATTTCAGGTTTCTTTTGATTACTGCTTCCATGGTATACTTTCCTATCCTTTAACTTCCATGGTATACTTTCCTATCCTTTAACTTCCATGCTGCATATCTTTATGTTTATAGTGGGTTTCTTGTAGACAGCACATTGTTGTATGAGTCTTATTTTCTAATATGACAACATGAGTTTTAAGGGGATTGCTAAATACATTTACGTGTAACCTAATTATTGATATAATTTGATTTAAATATAATATTATAGTATTTGTTTTCCTTATTCTCATCTGTTCTTTGGTCTTTTTTTTTCCTCTGTTTTCCTGTACTGCTTTGTAGTAATGAGTACATTTTAGAATTATTTTTAAAAATCTCCATGACTGGCTTACTAGTTACACTGTATTTAAACATTTTTCGTGGTGGCTTTAGGGTTTACCATATATATATTTTTAACTTATTACAGTCTACATTCAAACAATATACTTCTTTTCCAGTTGCATAAGAATCTTTAAATAATATATTGCCAAGGATGATGGTTTCCAGCTTCATCCATGTCCCTGCAAAGGACATGAAGTCATTCCTTTTTATGGCTGCGTAGTATTCCATGGTGTATATGTGCCACGTTTTCATTATCCAGTCTATCATTGATAGGCATTTGGGTTGGTTCCAAGTCTTTGCCATTTTAAACAGTGCTGCAATAAACGTACGTGTGCATGTGCAGAAAACCAAACACTGCATGTTCTCACTCATAAGTGGGAGTTGAACAGTGAGAACACATGGACACAGGGAAGGGAACATCACACACCAGGGCCTGTTGGGGGATGGGGGGTAAGGAGAGGGAGAGCATTAGGACAAATACTTAATGCATGTGGGGCTTAAAACCTAGATGATGGGTTAACAGGTGCAGCAAACCACCATGGCACATGTATACCTATGTAACAAATCTGCACACTCAGCACACGTATCCCAGAACTTAAGTAAAATAAAATTTAAAAATAGTCTACTTCCAAATGTTCCTTCCACTGTGTTATTCTGTGTTTTATTTCTGCATGTGTTATAAACCTGACAATGCTTTATTACATGTTTTGCTTGAACCAGTGATGCTTTAATGATATTAAACATTTTAAAAATACTTTATATTTACCATAATTTTTACCATGTCTAGTATCATATTCTTTTATTTTGGTGTGTACATCCAAATTTCCAGCTAGTATCATATTCCTTCTGCCTAAAGATTTGCTTTAACATTTCTTATAGTACACATCTGCTGGAAATGAATTCTCTCAGCTTTTGTTTGAAAAAATATTTATTTCACCTACTTTTTTAAACATGTATCTTGTCTGTTTATAGAATTCTGCAATGACAGTGTTTTTGTTTTTGTTTTGTTTTCCTTTTAGTACTTTAAAGATATTGCTGTGGCTTGTGTAGGTTTTCACATGATATCTGCTATAATTCTTATTTTTGTTCCTCTATAAGTGAAGCTTCTTCTTTATCTGAGGTTTTTGGCAGTTTAATGTGTCTAGGTGTTTTTGTTGTCTTTAACTTTTATTTATATTATATTATTTTATTTTCTATATTACCTGGCCATTTCTAATTTATTAATGTCCACTCCTATCTTTATTGTTACTGTTAGTCTACATACTTTGGGTTTAAGTTGCTTTCTTCTAGGTACTTAAAGTATAAATTTAGATCATTGATTTTTAAACCATTTAACTTGTGAGCTATAGTTTGCCAACACTTAATATAAAGGAATAAAAACTAGAATGTATACAATTTAAATGTTTCATTAGAAAAGAAAAATAAGGTAAATATTAAGATACAAAAATTATGTTGCATATGATTTAAACCAGATATTTTTCTTCTAAAATTTAAACATTTTCTATTAAAATGTAAATGTCAATATAAGTTGTAACTGATGAATATGAACTGTTTTAAGTAAAATTATAAATAAAACCAAAGTGTTACCTACTATTTTGAAGTTTAATTAAATATTAAGATTTTCAATTAAACTATTTGCAATTCTCTTATTTGCAATCTAATTACAAACGCAAAGAATTCATATCACATTTCACACGTTACATCTCTGTCTACAAATTTGGTAACATTTAGTAATTTGGTAACATTTAGTAATTTAGTAACATTAAGCAACTCATTTAAAGCATAAAACCAGTCACTCAACGTTACTAAATTTCCACAGTCACCATGTGCGACTGTTTCAAACAAGAAGCTAATTGGTTAGTATCTTCAGAATCAAGAAATTAACTAGCACACACGTAGTAAATTACACAGGCCGTAAATGGCTAATGCTTCTGGACAAAGAAAGTTGTACCTTTGAAGTTCTTCTCATGGATGGACAGTTACTAGGCTAACTCCAACTTCTGTCCCAAAAGCTTACCCTCACCATCCTAATGTGGGATGAAGGCCTTCCTTTACTTACTATTTGTATTTTGCATTTCCCATATTGAGTAAAAATGACCATTTGTCTTCAGCACTATACTGGCTGGGCAGGGAGCTTCTTTCATTTTTATATGCCTTGATACCCAGTACCACACTAACAATTCATTAAACTAAAGCAAACATATGCAAATGTAGTTATTCAGAAGCAACTAGAGAGCATTTCTGTCTTCTTAATCTGTTACCAAAGCATAAATGAAGTCAATATTTGATTTTAATTCTTTGCCTGCTTTTCAGCACATAATATATGACCTAATCTCTAGAGTACTGAGCTATAAACAGCGGAGAAAGACAATATGCAGCCCACTCGCACTTGGTAAATAACATGTTCAAACTCTCATAGCCCTATGGGGGAATAAATTGTTTGGACTTAGGATATGGTGATGTAAAGATGAAAAAGTCCCAAGATAAAATTCTATTTTCCTCCCAAACACAGATGCCTCTTTGTTAACTTGTCTTTCACCACCCGCTCACTGCTGCTTCAGTAACTCTCTCATCCCTCCACTGTCCCCTGGATCGTTCTTTGCCTCCCCAGCCAGAAATAAACAAAACATCCCAGGAAGCACAGCCAGCTGTCTTTTCCTCGGGTTCTAAGTCCATGAACAGGTATTCCCTGGACCTCTGCATTTAGTAGTCAATTTTCACATGTCTAGTTTGTCATGTTATCAAATTGAGGAAGGTCTTTTAAGTAGATCACCACCACAGTGGTATACTAGAACCGCTTAAGTTTTGTCTACCTTGTTTAGACTGCACGTAAAAAAGAAGCTCTAGGCCGGGCATGGTGGCTCACGCCTGTAATCCCAGCACTGTGGGAGGCTGAGGCACGCAGATCACTTGAGGTCAGGGGTTCAAGAACAGCCTGGCCAACATGCTGAAACGCCATCTCTACTAAAAATACAAAAATTAGCCAGGTGTGGTGGTGCATGCCTGTAGTCCCAGCTACTCGGGTGGCTGAGGCAGGAGAATCACTTGAACCCAGGAGGCGGAGGCTGCAGTGAGCCAAGATTGTGCCACTGCACTCCAGTCTGGGTGACAGAGACTCTGTCTCCAAAAAAACAAACAAAAAAAAGCTCGCTACCACTAATCATTGGGGAAATGCAAATGAAAACCACAATCAGATACTACTTCACACTCATTAGGACGACCGTTATCAAAATAACAGAATATAACAAGCGTTGCTGAGGATATGGAGAAATTGAGACTCTGTGCACTGCTGTTGGGAATGTAAAATGGTGCAGCCTTTATGGAAAAGTGAATGGCAGTTTGTCAAATAATTCAGACAGAATTACTCTACGATCCAGCAACTCCACTTCTAGATATATACACAAAATTTATTTAAAAAGCAGGGACCCTAAGAGATATTCATACACCCATGTTCACAGCACCATTATTCACAATAGACTAAATGTGGAAACAACCCATACATTCATCAGTGGATGAATAGATAAACAAAATATGGCATATATATATAATAGAATATATTTGTATATCCTCTTTGGAGAACTGTCAAGTCCTTTGCTCATTTTTAAACTGCATTGTTTGTTTTTATGTTGTGAGTTGCAGGGGTTTTTTTTGTTTGTTTTTGTTTTGAGATGGAGTGTCACTCTGTTGCCAGGCTGGAGTGCAGTGGCGCGATCTCGGCTCACTGCAACCCCCGCCTCCTGGGTTCAAGCGATTCTCCTGCCTCAGCCTCCTCCATAGCTGGGATTACAGGCACCCGCCACCATGCCCGACTAATTTTTGAATCCTTAGTAAAGACAGGGTTTCACCACATTGGCCAGGATGGTCTCGATCTCCTGACCTCGTGATCCGCCCACCTTGGCCTCCCAAAGCATTGGGATTAAAGGTGTGAGCCACTGCACCCAGCTAGGAGTTTTTAATGTATTCTGAATAATAATCCTTATCAGATATATGATTTGCAAATATTCCTTCCATTCGGTGGGTTAACTTTTCATTCAACAAAGTGAAAAATGACCTTTGACCACAAAAGCATTATAGTGTCCTTCTATGCACAAAAGTTTTCAATTTTGTTGAAGACCAATTTGTATATTTTTTCTTTTGCTACCTATTACCAATCCAATGTCATGAAGTTTTCCCCTGTGCTTTTAAACAGTTTTATAGTTCTAGGTCTTACATTTACGTCCTGGCTTCCTTGTCAAAAAGCATTTGACCATATATTCAAAGTTTTATTTCATGGCACCCTATTGTTTCACTGGTCTAAATGTCTGTCTGTATGCCCGTACCACACTGTTTTGATCACTATATTCAGTGTTTTAAAACTATGGTGCTATCTTTCTGCAAAAAACCTAGAAGTCAACGAGCACATCGTGTGTGTGTGTGTATGTGACAGAGTCTCATTCTTTCATCCAAGATGGAGCGCAGTGGCGCGATCTTGGCTCACTGCAACCTCTGCCTCCTGGGTTCAAGCGATTCTCAGCCTCAGCCTCCAGAGTAGCTGGGATTACAGTCCTGCATCACCACGCCCGGCTATTATTTTTTTCTTTTGTATTTTCAGTAGAGACAGGGTTTCACCATGCTGGCAGGCTGTTCTCATACTCCTGACCTCAGGTGACCTGTCCACCTTGGCCTCCCAAAGGGGTGGGATTACAGGTGTGAGCCACCGAATCTGACCAAGTACATCATTTTTATGGGTGAAAAGCACCATAGACAGATATTTATTATCTGAGAAAAAAGATTAGTTATTATTGCATCAAAATTCAATACCTGCAAAGTAACCTGTAGTATTAGTTTCTCTTACCAACTCTATTTTTAAGCAATTTAAATTGCTATCAAATTAATAATTTGAAACTGCACGTATAACATATAAAAAATTAACTCAAAACATTCACAATTACAGGCATTTAAAATGAGTATCTTTACATTCCTTTGGAATTCACGATCTCAATTTTAATAATTGTCAACTATTTACCCACCTGATTTTAAAACATGCATTCTAACTTCATTAACTTTAACAAAATAATTTCAGAATGATCAGTTTGTAGTATGTCTTTAATCTCTTTATAAACCTCATTTTCAAACTATTGAAAAACCACCAATTCTCACAGTGCTCCTGGAAGACAACTGAGTCTTTCCACTGTCTTTTTTTTTTTGCAAACAACAGGAGACCAAGTTGCGACATAAAGCCTCAAATGAGCTAGGTACAGAGAAAATACAGAACTTTGCATTCCCAATTTTTAGTCGTGTATCTTCTTAGATAATCAGCAATTAGAAAATTGTATCTATGAGAAAGAGTAATAGGAATGGGGTGATTTAGAGATGACCCTTTATGATCATCTTTAACTATATAAAGAATTTTATATGGAGTACGGTCATTAGCCCATTCGTTAAAGCATGGAAAAAGGCTCATGTTTATCTTCAAAGCCCCATGGTACTCTTCCTTAGGAAGATCCATTTTTCAGATAAGTCCTCCTCTTACCCCTACCTTTCAAAAACCTAAAACATGGTAAAAGTATTAAACAAAAACCTCACTGAGATGGCTTTCTGATACAGATTTTTTCTTTAAATGGGAGAACTAACGTTTAATAATTGTTTACTCTGTGTTATGCAGTAAAGCATATATAAATAATCTCATGCTATCTTCCTCATATGCTTGGAGTTGTTACCATCACCTTACAGTTAAGGAACCTGAGACTCAGAAAAGACACACTTTGTCTCCAAACATTCAGTTAATAACCAGTAAAATTCTTATAAAATGAAGAAAAACATTAACCCCTATTTCAATAGGAAAGGAATAAATACTAGTGTCAACCATGAAAGGAGCTTATTTTTATAGTTCAACTTCAATCGTATTACAGATGTATCCCTAGCATTTGTTATGATTCCTTCCTCATGTCTATTTTTAGCTGTTCCCACCATATTCATTGGCAAGCAGATCCACAGTAAAATGCCACTCAAGCTGTCAGGGTAACATTCTTAATTTTTTTGTTATGTTTTTACTTTTAGTTACAGCAGTTCTAGCACTTTTTACTGGATGAGTCTTTATTTACATGGCCTAAGGTTTTCGTTTTAATAAGAGGATATGGGAACAAATGTTCACCATTTTCCAAATCTCTAAGACGTATTTAGAACAAAAATTTTCCAGCAATTCCTACAGTATTTAATGACATATTTGTGAACCTCTCTTTTTTATTTTAGGCTAGTAAATAACCTGACAGTGTAACTTTTTTATTGATGTAAAATTTACATAGCAAAAAAATTTAAAGTGAGCATTTTAAAGTGTACAATTCAGAGGCACTCAGTACCCTCAGTGTTATATAACCATCACCTCTACCTGGTTCTGAAACATTTTCATCACTCCAAACAGAAACTCCACTTTGATACACTGTAAAGTGTGACTTCTCTAACTTTGTTCTTCTTTTTCAGTGTTGTTTTGACTATTTGGGCTCCCTTCCAATTCCATATGAATTTTAGGATCAGGTTTTCCATTTCTGAAAAAAAGCTGTTGAGATCTTGATAGGGATTGCATTTAATTTGTAGATGGCTTTGGGAAACACTGATATCTTAATGACATTGAGTGTTCCAATCCATGAACATCGGATATCTTTCCATTTATTTAGGTCTTAATTTCATTTAGCAATATTTGGTATTTTTCATTGTTCAAGTATTATACACCTCTGTGGTTAAATTTATTAAGTATTTATTTTTATAATATTCTACTATACATGATATTTTTCCTCAGTATCATTTTCAGAGTACTTACTGCTAGAGTATAACAATACAACTGATTCTTGTATGTTGACATTGTATCCTGCAACTTTGCTGAATTTGTTTATTAGCTCCATTGGTTTACAGATTCTTTAGGAATTTTTATACATATGATCATGTTATTGGCAAACAGATAACTTTGCTCTTCCTTCCTGATTTGGATGCTTCATATTTCTTTTTCTTGCCAAACTGCTCTGGCTTAGACTCAAATATAATGTTGAATAGAAGTGGCGAGAGTGGGCGTCTTTGTCTTTTTTCTGATCTTAATGGAAAAGCTTTCAGTCTTTCACCACTGAGTATGCTGTTAGCTATGGGTTTTCATAAATGCTTCTTATCGTATTGAGGAAATTCCTTTCCATTCCTAGTTTAATTATTTTAAATAGTATAGCTGCTTCAAGGTCAGCC
This sequence comes from Pongo pygmaeus, assembly GCF_028885625.2. NCBI lineage: Eukaryota > Metazoa > Chordata > Mammalia > Primates > Hominidae > Pongo > Pongo pygmaeus. Next base: position 18,263,080 of record NC_072381.2, on the reverse strand, counting down.
CTATTATAATAAGACCATTCATCTGCATTCTGAAGCAATTTAAACCTATTATCTTTATAATTTAAATCTTAGTTTATAGTATGGGTAGCCTAGATCATATTATTATTATTCCTATAACCTAGGAATATGTAAACTCATGGAAATAGGTCCATGACCGTGTTCATATAACAACCTTCATATTTTTGGAAAAGGACAGAAGCCTACTTTAATAATACCTTCTTGATTATTCTGAACAATTATTTTTCTGTTTACTATGCCATAAAGTGTTTTGTAGGATAAATGCTTTCATTACTGTGCAGATCCAGTTTTCTGTCAGAACTGCCTACAAGTAATAAAAAATAAATACATGTAATTTATAAATAATTGTTCATTTAGCATCCTGATAATTTGTGAAGGGAGAGAAATTGCCCTATGCATCTAAAAGCAGGACACATTTGCAATTGCAGAACTGGGCTTTCCCAAATTATTAGCTAAGTTAGTAGTATTTTGCTTTCATTTGTCTCACCAAATCAGGCCATAGAAATCTAGTCTGTTTTTTTTTTATTCTTGGTCATAGAAAAGTTAATAAAATTGAAATTTTTAAGTCTCCCCACAATAGTTGAGTTATCGAATATTCCAGATAGGCCAGAAAAAAGCATTTGGCTATTATATAGAACTTTGGCTCACTGAATACAGCTTTCAGTATATCATTCTTAGAACTATCACAGATTTAAAGTGGACAATTAGTAAAGTAGGTAATTTTTCAAAAAATAATTTGGGGAAAATAGAAAGTGGAAATGATTAAGCTGTCTTGACCAATTTTTGCAAGTGCTAATCTGGAGACTAATTTGGCCTAATTTTCTTCTCAGTCCTGACCCTTACCAGCTGAGACCACGTGGGTAAGGCTTTCAACATCCTAGCTCTACAATAAGGAGTCTGGCCCAGGGGACATAAAACCTATTCTAGACGCCAGGACAAAATTTGTACTCAGCATGTGGCCTTTGTTTATGTGGCCTATGTTTATAATTTAACACAAAGAAATTATTTGTGATGACTTAACAAAAGTAAAAACAGTTAAGTTAGAATTACCAATCCGACTTCAGTGGGTAACTCTGGCTATATGTTTTACTTGTTACACCTTCTTTAAAGCATATCAAAATTAAAGCGTGAAATGTTGAAAATAAAAGCCATTGTCAGAAAATATCAGTCAGAGTTCTCAGGGGATGTAATACTTTTATTTATTGAATTCAGAGGAAAACTGAGGAGACACCGAAAAATCTTTCAAAATAGTTAAGTATTTTCTGACCTTGAAGTCCCAGGAAGTATCATCACTATGAACAATTATTATGGTAAAACTAGCCAGGCTCTAGGTGATTTTATGTACTGTTATTGTAAAGAGATGTACTGAATTGATTCTCCCACCTCCCCTGTTTTCTGCCTTTTTCTAAGCATGTGGAAAACTGTTTCCAGTTAGATGAGGGTTTTAGGCATTGAAAGTTTAAAAGCGACATGTCTAAATCACAAAACACAATAGGCAGTTTCCCATGGTAATCTAGATAGTGTTTTTAAGATGACAGGTTGCCGCTGTGGCTCATTAGATTTAAACACAAATGGCCTTTGCCGCTTAACCTCAATGTCCTTCATTGTCAAATGAGGAAGTTAGAGTAAATTTTTATTACTTTTCAAGGTTCCTGTCAGCTCTGAAATCCTATGTTTTTAAGAAGAATAGTTAAAAGCCAATGAACCACTCTTTCCGTTACCATTTGTTTGGAGATGCCTTCTTCAAAGGAAATAGTTTCTGAAAATAGATTCCCAGATCATTCAATATTTTTAGATCATATTCCAAAGAAAGTATCAGAGAGAATCTAAAACCTGTATTGTCATGCTCAATAATAAGATGTGTGCTGATGTATTTGGGAATATAAAAGAATATTTCCTTGAGCCTAATCTCTTACTACAGAATAGAAGGAGTAAAGACATCACACATTTAGAAGTATTTTATGTTCTTCTTATAAGTCATCCAGATGCCAGGATTACTAGCTCTCTGAATCGCATACTTAAGGAAAATGTCTCAATCATACTTCAAGGCACGATAAAAAGTCTTTACTAAGAGTGCTAATAATGGTATTTTCTGCTGATATAGTACATTAAATCCAAGTGTTCCAAAGGACTCTACAAATTAATGTAGCCTAATAATATTCAGCAACTAGATTTCACACTGCACATTAAGGACTTTGGGAAGAGTGACATACTGTTGTCACTTAAGCCGTAGAAATAAAACAGACACAAAATGCCATATGGCAATAGCAATATAGAAAATGCTTTTCTTTCGTCCTGAAAAATCCCAAAGAGTTTGGTAAATGTAAGTGAATATGGTAAACACAGCCCGCCTCTAGACTAGAACACAGAAGTGTGCCTTTGATTACACATGTTAGCACTACAGAACAGTTTGAGCAAGGGTTATACTCACTTGAAACTGCAGGGAAGGATTCCTCAATGATAGAGATAAAGATCATGTTGGAACACTGATAATGCAGGACGGATGAGCCCCAAAATTGAGGCATAGCCCAAGAGGATTCTTGGCTTTGCCCAGGAGAGAATTCAAGGATGAGCCGGTGGTGTTAGACAGCAGCCTTTTATCGAACAGTACCATTCCTTATGGAGCAGGGCTAACTCAAAGGTAGTGCACCCAGTATGGGCTGTTGGCAACTGTATTTATATCCACTTATATTCACTTTCAATTACATGCAAATTAAGGAGTGGGTTAATGCAAATGAAGGGGTGGGTCATTTAGCACTTTCTAGAAAAGGGGTGATACCTTCTGGGTTATTGCTATGGAAAGGGTGGTAACTTCCAGGTTGTTGCCATGACATTTGTGAACTGTCATGGCACTGGCAGGAGTATGCTAGGCTAATAAGCATTGAGGGTAGCTAGGGATCACTTTCCTTGCCATCTGCTGGTTCCTGCTGGTTTCTAGTGTCTTCTTCACTTCATCTTGTAGGGACCGGGAAATACGCCCTGCCAGTCTCCTGCCTCACTAAGAAATCATAGTTTACAAAAATAAGTACACAAATTAAACACGAAACAGCAGAAACATATTTCAATGAAATGTATGCACAATTTGAATGTTTTACATGTGCTAAGCGCTCACTATGTACCAGGCACTGTGCAATTGCTTTGCAGATTATTTAATTTAATCCTCACAATACTTCTGTGAGGTGAGCCACATTATTATCCCCACTGTATAGATGCTCAGCAAGATGAGAAATCTTGCCCAAGGCGAAACAGATGATTGGCCACAAATATTGATAAGAAATGTATATATGTGTGTTCATATATCTATGTATGTATATGTATTGTTTGGAGTGTTATCGTCTCTGCTATTCATATTAGAGACCTGTCTTGAAGTGATTTAATTTAAAAATCGATAAAGAAACGGGAGTTCAAAATGGCAGAATTTTGTCATCATCTAGCATTGTAGTTGAATTTTAACCTATGAAACAAAAGAATGTTTTGAAAGAGAAGAAGGAAGGAAAGAAGAAAGGAGGTAGGGAGGGAGAGAGGAAGGAAGGGAGGGAGGGAAAGAAAGGAAAGAGAGCAAGAGGGTAGTAGATGAAGGACAGGGAACAGTCTGCTGAAACCTTGTTGAATCAAGGCAGTTATTTAATTAACGTCCTAAGCATGCTTTAAACAGGCCAGGTAGTCCAAGCCCTCACATATGAATAAAACCACAGTGTTCAAAGGGGCTCAATGCTTCAGGACACTGGCTATGGCCTGGGTTTGGATACCCACAAATAGCACCCCACTCCATGTGGCTTTGGAGGAATGCCCCTCTGAAGATAGATCAGGCTTCTTACCTGTAAATTAGGAAAAATAATCTCTTCTTCTTGAAGTTGTGGAGATTAAGTGTATTAATAAACAAGGAGTTTAACAAATAGTAACCGGAAATAAATATTCATCATTCTTTTTCTTTGCTTTCCTACTGGAAGGGAGAAGAAATGATATTCTCTAAGGTTTGGTTGATTTCACTTATATGTGGGAGCAGTAACGAGATCAGAGTAGTAGAGGTGAAAGAACTTCACAGCTGAAAAGCTCATGTTAACAGTTCTGCCATAATTATTTCCTTCAATGTCTTATCTGAAAAACTGGCTGGAGCTGTTAATCCTTCAAACGCGGGATTTTTATACAGTGGCCCTGGGGCCTATTTGCCTGCAATGTGCAGGATAAAGACACTGCCTCCTTTGCACCCAGCGATGAACGTGGCTGTCCAAATAACACACAAGCTTCACATACCACACACATTAACACACACAACACAGATATCTCACACACCACACACACCTTACACACACACCTCACACAATGTATATATAGCTTACACACTACACACAACACACCCCAACCACACACCACACACCATACACACCTGCCTCACACACAACACACACACACACCTCACACACACCACATGCAACACATGTACCTCACACACTACACAACATACCCCAGCCACACACCACACACACACACCATATACAGGACACATGTATCACACACCTCACATGCACAGAACTCACAGATGCCACACATAACACACATACCTCATACACCATATACAACACACATACTTTATACACTGCACACACCACACACATTACACAACCCAACTACACGCCACAAAACACATGCACCTTACACACTACACAACAGACACACTGTACACAACACACACACTACACACAACACACACACTGCACACAACACATACACAATCCTGAGGGATGAGAGCGGGAAAAAAGACATTCATAAAAAGCAGAAGGCTAAAGGCCAGCACCATGTAATCCAAGCACTTTGGGAGGCCGAGGCAGGAGGATCCCTTGAGCCTAGGAATTTGAGACCAATCTGGGAAACATAGTGAGACTCTGTCTCTACAAAATTGTTTTTTAAAAATTAGCCAGCTGTGGTGGCATGCACCTGTGGTCCCAGCTACTGGGAAGTCTGAGGCAGGAGGATCACTTGAGCCCAAAAGGCTGAGGCTGCAGCGAGGTATGATTGTGCCACTGCACTCCAGCCTGAGCAAAGAGCAAGACCGTGTCTCAAAAAAAAAAAAAAAAAGTAGAAGGTTAATATTCTTAAAAATTTTTTCCCACATGCAATATACAGAGGCAGATACCAAGTAATTGCAAATAGAATATACTCATTTTGTGTGGCACATATACACCATGGAATACTATGCAGCCATAAAAAATGATGAGTTCATGTCCTTTGTAGGGACATGGATGAAGCTGGAAACCATCATTCCCAGCAAACTATCACAAGGACAAAAAACCAAACACCGCATGTTCTCCCTCATAGGTGGGAACTGAACAATGAGAACACATGGACACAGGAAGGGGAACATCACACACCGGGGTCTGTTGTGGGTGGGGGGAGGGGGGAAGGATAGCATTAGGAGATTATACCTAATGTTAAATGACGAGTTAATGGGTGCAGCACACCAACATGGCACATGTATACATATGTAACAAACCTGTACGTTGTGTACATACACCCTAGAACTTACAGTATAATAAAAAAATATATAAAAGAAAATATTAATTTTGATTAAGATATTATCACAGGAGCCCTATATTCAGATCATAAAATATTACATTTGTATCTTCTTGCTGATGAACAAATTCAACTCTGACATTAGTGCCATCTAAACAAAACACACAAAAGAAAAAGCCCTGAATAGATCTAAAATGAAACCTTGTCACCAAATGTCTTGACTTCCTTGTCCATCTTAGAAATACTGTTTTCCTAATCCCTTCGGCTGGAATCTTCCATGCTGTCATTCTTCTCTTCTGTCTCTCCATCCAATCAGATAGGAAATTCTATTAATTTTCCCTTACATATATCTTTCCAAGAAATTCAATTTTTTTCTCTTCTCACTGTCTTCATCCTAGTCAACAATGTAAAATCTGGATTTCTCTCTTTACATCTGGACACCTCTGTAGTGTGGTGGCCTGGAGGCCTCTTTCTCTATCCACATCTGAACACTGACAGCGGATTTGTTTAAAACAACAACAACGACAACAACAACAAAACACTGCTTATGCTGATAAGTCTGATCAAGTCTTGACAAGTCTCTGATATGTAGAAAACTTTTTAACAAGTTCTGCCTGCTGGGAGTCTCAGCCTCTCTTGCCCCTAGTGGAAGTTCTTCTTGCCATTACCAATTCTCCCCAAACTCCTGTGTTCTCTAACTTTAGAAACTTAACTCAATTTCCTCTCTGTTTGTTTCTAGCATTATATCTGCCATATAGTAGTGACATATATCTATATATCTATATGCATATATATGCATATGTTTGTATATGAATGAATGAGCTCATTCTTCAACTTATCCATAAAGAAAAAGCCTTTGGCTTTTTCCTCAATTTACAAAAGCAAACTCTACACAGAGTCACTTTGCATATCTAAGTGTTCATGCTTTAACTTAATAAATGTGAATCTGATGGGAGAATGATGACTTAAAAATGTCTTAGGAAGTCAATTTTATTTTCATCGTTGCCTTAATAAATCATTCTATTAGTCCATTCTTATGCTGCTAATAAAGACATACCTGAGACTGGGTAATATGCAAAAAAAAGAGTTTTAATTGACTCACAGTTTTTCATGGCTGGAGAGGTCTCAGGAAACTTACAATCATGGCAGAAGGGGAAGCATACAAGCCCTTCTTTACATGGCAGCAGCAAGGAGAAGTGCTGACCAAAATGGGGAAAATCCGCTTATAAAACCATCAGATCTCATGAGAACTCACTCACTATCACAAGAACAGCATGAGGGTAACCACTCCCACGACTAAATTACTTCCCACCAGGTCCCTCCCAAACACATGGGGATTATGGGAACTACTCAAGATGAGATTTGGGTGGGGACACAGCCAAACTACTATTAATCATGTTCTGTTTTTCAGGGAATTTTACAAGAGGGTGACTTGTATATGTATAGATGCATATAATTTAAATGTGTTACTAATGTAGGACTTTAGAACTATTCATTATTATATTTTTTGTGATAGTAAAAGCAAAGTAAACAAGTGATCAAAAATTCTAGCAAAAAAGAACAAATTGAACCTTATGAAGGACATTTGGTGGGGTCCCCGAAGACTTCAGAAATCTTTCTGTTACTACCTTGTATGTACACATGTTTGGTTCAGGAATAAAAGTCCTTAAAATAAATTGTTATGGACTGAATGTATCTCCCTAAAATTAATACACTGAGATTCTAATTCCCAATGTGATGACATTAAGAGGTGGGGCCTTTGGGAGACGATTAGGTCATGAGGGTGGAGCCCTCATAATGAGATTAGTGCCCTCATAAGAAGATACAGGAACAATTCTTGTACAACTATAGAAACCCTTTAGCTTTTCAAGGACAATTTTTAAGATTATTTAATCCTATTTTGGGCATCTCTTATCAATTTGGAAGCAAACATTTTTCTTTTTTGACAGAGTCTCATCTCGTTCTGTCGCCCAGGCTGGGGTGCAGTGGCGTGATCTCAGCTCACTGCAACCTCAACCTTCCAGGGCTCAATTAATACTCCTGCCTCAGCCTCCCAAGTAGCTGGGACTACAGATGCTAGTCACCACGCCTGGCTAATTTTTTATTTTTTGTAAAGATGAGGTCTCACTATGTTGCCTAGGCAGGTCTTGAACTCCTGGGCTCAAGCAATCCACCTGCCTCAGCCTCCCAAAGTGTTGGGATTATAGGCATGAGTCATTGTGCCCAGTGCAAACTTTATAAAAATTTATATTATTATCTCAGGTAAATTACCCATCTTATAACTTAATAGGTAATCTACCCAAAACTACTCTTTTTACATAATTTGCTCATTTAAATGAACAAAATCATTTAATTTTTATTTTAAAATCTTCTCAAAAACAGTTCTATATCTTGCCAAAAATAAGGATTAGAAATACATGTGAAGAATTTCCCCTACCTGGCCCCACCATCAGCCAACAGCAGAAAGCTTTAAAAGTAGCACATCAAAAAGAGCATTATGAGAAATGTAATTATTCCCATTTCCTTGGTATTATGCAATGTAAGAATACATTGTAGCCTCAAAAAATAAGGATTTTTAAACAGAGTAAATGAATATGACATTGTTTAAAATGTGTTATAGATAATTCTGTACTGCCCACTTCGACAAGCTTGGGTTAACTTTGTGTTGCTACCCTCATTAAACATAGTATTAAATTGCAAATGAATCAGAACACAAACAAGCAAGTATTATGGGGAATCAATCTTTTTTTGAAGTCTTGCAGAGCAGGGGGTTTTGAGGGAATAATGGCAATTTTCAATAATTTTTCACTTGAAAATTATTCTTTAAATTCTTCTTACCATGATGGGCTGTTTTTTCACAAATGACCTGTGCTACATTTATTGCAATATATTGGCAGTTGATGATGTAGATGATGTAGGTTGTAATGTTCCTTAAAGTAATAAAATGGTCCAAGTATAATGCTTGAGTAAGGAATGTTTATGGGGTTCAAAGATAATAAAACTCCATGCGGCTGTTGTGAAGATTAAATGGAACAATCCCATCAAAGATTAAGGTTGCTTTGAAATAGTGAGCCCTCAGCAAAGGTTACTTACTAACAGTAGGATTTTAGTCATTATTACTAAACTTATGTCTGGATTTTTTTTTAAGCTCTAGGCAATCTTGACTTCAGTAAATTTCTTATTTTTTATCTTAATGAATATAACCTACATCAGTATCATTCATTCTATAACATATTTCAACATTTCAAATAGAAATTGTGGATTACACACACAAAAAAACATTTAAACATAAAAACATTTCATTTTAAAGTGATTTTAGTATTATGGTTGTTTTCTTTATGGAATTTTTAAACCAAGTCCTCCAAACCCATTGGGACTCTAAATTAAGCTTAGTTGTGAATGAGGTAACTATTAGACAGAATTATTATCTTGACATAACACAGTATGTCAACAGGCCTCAGAGTTATGTGTTTTTAGTCTTTTAATTGAAAAGCAGCATATGCACAGGAAAATGTACAAATTATGTGTGTATATCTCGATGCATTTTCACATAACGAACACACACATGTATAACCAGTACTTATTAAGAAATAAAACATTATTAGTACCTTACAAAACTCCCTCAGTCTCCCTGCTTATCACTAACCACCATCAGAGAAAACCACTGTCATAACTTTTAATGCTATTAGCTTTTCTATTTTGGAATATACTATAGTAGGCAGTCTTTGGCATGTGGTTCCTTTCACTCAATGTTATGTTGGGAAGATTCATCTAGATTGTTGTGTATTGATGGGTATGATTCAGAAAGAATGGTGGAGTGTATAAAATATGAGAGAAATGGAAAAATTCTTGATCAATGTCTTTGAACAAGAAGAAGGTATAAGGTCTAACACATAAGCACTGGCTTTATTAGTTCATCTACCTTAACAGGATCAAGATTTATCTTTGTTTGCCTAAACTAGCACAACACTTTGCCAAAATGGATGTTCAATCCACACGTGTATTTAATTTTCCTTTGTTGTGTGTAGTTGCAGTTTGTTCATTCTAATTTCTGTAGAATACTCCATAGTGTGAATATGCCCACTCTACATCAATGAATATTTGGGTTATTTTGCATTTGGGGCAATTGTGAAGAGTATGCCTGTGACCATTCTTGTTTTTTGGTAAACATATGGATACATTTCTGTGGACATAAGTCTATGAGAGCAATTTATTTAGCTATTAAGTATGATGTTCAGCTTTCGTGGATACTGTAGAACAGTCTTCCAAAGTGAATGTGCCTGTTTGTAGTCCCCAAAACAGGGAGAGTTCTAACTGCTTCACATCCTTTCCAACACTTAGTATCATCAGTCTTTGTATTTCTAGCCATTGTGCAAGATGTACATTGTCAAGAACTAAAAAGGGTCTGAGATTTTTATACTAAAATCAGGCTAATTAACTTGCCACAACTTTATGGAGCCTGGAAGAAGACTTGATATTCTTGGGTCAGAGATGAAGGATAGCTGATTACTTCACAGCAATAACAGTAACTAGAGTGTCAACACTTCTGCACTGGCTCCCCAAGCCCCAGTGACCACAAGGCAAAGCAAAGAAAGCCAGATGGCACCTGCAAGAGCAGTGGGTTGTGTTACATGTGAGAAATCCTGAGTTTAGGGAACCTGAATCTTTTATAGTGGGCAGTAAGCATGCCTGCTTGCTCCACACAGAGACACCATTTTCATTGTCTAAGGTTGTCCATGATACAGATGTTTTTGAGAAGGTAGTCTACAACAAAAAGCAGACTCTCAAAGCATGTCTTACAAGACACGCAGAAGCATGAAAGACGTATGGAGAATTCTCTCTCAACGGTGGTGGAAACACATTATGGTTTGAATTTGCATCTTGCTGATAACTAATGAAGATGAGTGCCTTTTCATGTCTATTGGGCATTTGAATACCCTTTTTTAAGAAGCGCCTGTTCAGGTGTCTTGGCCTATGTTTCTATTGGTTTGTCTGGTGGTGGTGGTGGTTTTTCTCATTTATTTGTGAGAATTCTGTATATGTTCTGAATACTAGTGCTTTGTCTCATATGTTTTGCAAATATCTTCCCCTCGTCCTGTGGCTTATCTTTTCATTATCTTAATATGCCATGTGACAAAGACATTTTCAATTTTGGTACTGGCCCAAAAATAGACAAATAAAACAATGGAAAAAATGGAGTCCAGAAACAGACACTTCACTGTCTTAGTCCATTAGAGATGCTAGAAAAATACCTTATACTGAGTAATTTATAAATGACAGAAATTTATTTCTCACAGTTCTAGGGGTCAGGAAGTCCCAAGATCAAGGCATCAGCAGATTTGGTGTCTGGTGAGGGCCTGCTCCTTATAGATAGTGGTTCTGTGTGTTCTCACATGCTGAAAGGGCAGAGAGGGCCAGAAATCTCCATTCTTTTCTAAGGGCACTAATCCCATTTATGAGTGTGGAGCCCTCATAACTTAATCACTTCTCAAAGGTCTGCCTCTTAATATTACTATGATGGGGATTAGGTTTCAACATGAGTTTAGGAGAGATGCATCGAGACTGCAGCACTCACATTTGCATGATTATCTGATTTTCTGACAACGTTGAGTGGGAAAAGTCCTCAACTTTTAAGTAAATGGTTTCGGTCAATGGGATAGGTGTGAAAAAATAAATATGGAAAAAAATTCATCTTGATTCCTACTCTCACACCATAATACAATCCTTGATAGACTATAGAGATAAATATAAAAGGTTAAACAATAAAACTTTAGACAAAATAGGAAAATATCTTTACGACTTTAAGGTGGGTAAAATTATATTAAAAGGACTTCTATATGTTAGCCATAAAGAAAATTTGATAAATTTGACTACATTAAAAAGTTACAGCCAGGAAGCAGAGGCTCACTCCCGTAATCCCAGCACTTTGGGAGGCCAGGGTGAGCGGATCACTGGAGGTCAGGAGTTCGAGACCAGCCTGGCCACCATGGTGAAACCCCATCTCTACTAAAAATACAAAGAATTAGCCAGGCGTGGTGGCACGTGCCTATAATTCCAGCTACTTGGAAGACTGAGGCAGGAGAACCGCTTGAACCCAGGAGGCAGAGGTTACAGTGAGCCAAGATTACGCAACTGCACTCCAGCCTGGGTGACAGAGCAAGACTCCCATCTCAAAAAAAAAAAAAAAAAAAAAAGTTACAAATTGGAATTAAACTGTGTCTCATATATGCATAAAGTTTAAAGAAAATGCATTCTTACTGATACCTTTTAAAAATATTTTTCTCTCCAGGCCCCTTTCCAATACTATAGGAGACTTAGGTTCTAATAGAACAAATAATGTGTAAGAAGCAGCTTGAAACCTCAGAAGGTAACCGCAAAACCACAACAGCTTAGAAGGTAGGGTATTCTAATAATGAAGACTTGATGTATGTACCTTGCTAATGGGAGAGAAAACCTAGATAATTTATCGTGAATGGATTCAGTATTTTTTCTGTGGCCACAATGATCAGACAAATAAACACATCTACTGATTTGTCAATGCAGTTAATGTACACATTACATCTTTTAATCAAGCTTTCTGTTGCAAAAAACACCTCACAAAAGTTAAATGGTGTTTATTTGGAGGACACCAACTGGAAAAAGAAAGACGTGAACACCATCAGACATCAACCCTGCTTACTGATTAGCAGAGATGGGTATTCTGTGAATCCAAGAAAGGCTAAGCTTCAGACCTATGACTGGCTAGGATCTTTAACAAGAATCTGGGAGAGCCTCCAGCGATTTTATATTTGTAATTTTATATTCTTTTTCTTATACAAGACCCTTAAAATTGTGTAAACTTCTGGCCCTGGATACCTGGGTCTGCCCTTTGTTGCCAGTTAACCCTTTCATTTCCACAGTAAGGCTTCTCCTTCTGCCTACAAACCGACGTCTGATGATTACCCAAATTTTCTGTTTTCTGGTGAACTCAGTCCCCCATGACCTATGATCTTGCTTTCATGATGAAAAGTCAAAGTCTCTCCTATTAGCAACTGTATAATTCTTTCAATGTTTCCCAGTTAAAATACAAGAGTAAAATGGGGATTGGCTCAGCTTGTCCTTTTGTACTAGACTACATCATAAATCACTGAACAACCTATGAAATGATTGCTCTTGTGTCAGGTCTCTAGCAGAGACACAGGAGGGCCCCACGGGACACACCGCCACCATCTACTCCTTCAGCAGGGGCTCTGACCACCATCTGTTATACTCACATCTCTCATTCAACAGAGAACCTCAGTTTTTGATTGAAAGTCCAGAGGCTAAAGTATAGGACATGCAAACTTCATTGTGAAAATTAGGTAAGGCTATGTCAAGATTCTGTAACTTTTAAGTATGGAATAGAAAGTTCCAGATCCATAGAAATTTGGCATCAGCTTGTGCTCTCTGGACTTACTGTTGGTCTCAGAGGTCCTGACTTAGGGAGACCTTAAAATAGCCCCAGAACAAATCTTCTCTGGAATATCATTGCTCACCCTGTATTCCTGAGATGGAGGGGTGGGGGTATCACAGATGTTCCCAGAGCAATCAGATTTCCAGTGTGTGCCACTCATTAGGGGACACACAGACTTCAAAAATCAAACACATTTATGATGAGTGAGACATACCCAATTATTACTAAATTATTCTTTAGGTAGTTTAGGGATGGTCTGATTTGCTTCATTAGTAGAGATTTAGGTCAGAAAAACAATAGATAATGAAGAGAATTATTATTATATATTTTTTTGAGACAGTTGCAAGCTCCACCTCCTGGGTTCATGCTGTTCTCCTGCCTCTGCCTCCCAAGAAGATACTTAATTATTAAATTACTAGAAAATGTCAGGAAGGGGAAGTTGGAGGGCCTTTCTATACTGGGTCAGTTCTCACCAGTGTTTAGAACAGGCCATGTAGACATGGGACAGAAAGAGAACTGATTTAGCAACACAAAGTACATTAAAGTCATATAAGAAAAATGAAGTTTGTCCCACAGAACAAATCAGCCTCTCTGTTTATAGGTGGAGAGACACTTGGGTACATCAGGACAGAGCCAAGGAGGTCAAAACACTGTTGCATCCGAATAGAGGAAGGGAAAGTGGGAAGGAAAACAGTCTCTCTTTACTAGGGATGAAACTGCAGGAGAGAGGGGACTTGGTTGATTCACGACGAGGTTACCCCGAACACTGCCGGGCGACATAATGTCAGGGAGGGACAGGGAACACAGCATTTCCCTAACTGCTTGGCTTCCATTTGTCAAATAATTGAACCATCAAGTTTTATGAAGTTTTGCAGGTTGTGAGATACAAGGAAAATAAACTTTCCTCTATTTCTTTCCTGTTTTTTTTTTTTTTTGAGATGGAGTCTTGCTCTATTGCCCAGGCTGGAGTGCAGTGTGGCAGGATCTTGGCTCACTGCAACCTCTGCTTCCTGGGTTCAAGTGATTCTCCTGCCTCAGCCTCCCCAGTGGCTGAGACTACAGGAGTGTGCCACCATGCCTGGCTAATTTTTATATGTTTAGTAGAGATGAGGCTTCACTATGTTGGCCAGGCTGGTCTCTAACTCCTGACCTCCAGTGATCTGCCCACCTTGGCCTCCCAAAGTGGTGGGATTACAGGCATAAGCCACCGTGCCTGGCCTCCTCTCTATTTCTTTCTCCCTCTACTCTCCCTCTCCTCTCTCTTGCCCTCTCCCTGCATCTTTCGCTCTCTCCCCTCTCTCCTCACCTCCTTTTGTCCCCATCTCCTCTTGCTCCCCCACTCCTCGTGCTCCCCACCCCTTGCTGCCCCATCCTCTTGCTCTCTTTCTTCTTGATCTCCTTCTTCTCTTTCTTCCTCTCCTCTCCGTCTCTTCTCTCTTCCCTCTCTCTCTGCTCCCCCAGTTCCCCATACTGCAGTCTTTTTGCTCTTCTTGTGAGACTGTTCAGTGAACCACTGGAATGAGCTATAGGACAACATGGTCCAGATAGAAGAGAGAAGGAATGGAAGAGAGCATGCTTTCCTTTCTTCTCTACATTAATGAAAGAGCAAACTGGTGGGTGTGGTGGCTCACGCCTGTAATCCCAGCACTTTGGGAGGCAGAGGCAGGTGGATCTTGAGGTCAGAAGATCGAGACCATCCTTGGCTAACACGGTGAAAACTTGTCTCTACTAAAAATACAAAAAATTAGCCAGCATGGTGGCAGGCGCCTGTAGTCGCAGCTACTCGGGGGCAGGAGAACAGCTTGAACCTGGGAGGCGGAGCTTGCAGTGAGCCGAGATAGTGCCACAGCACTCTAGCCTGGGTGACAGAGCCAGACTCCGTCTCAAAAAAAAAAAAAAAGAAAGAAAGAAAGAAAGAGCAAACCATTAAATATATACTCATTGAACATCCATCATGGACAAAGTATTGTGATAGTTCAGGAAAACAAAGATAAATCTTGATTCTGTTAAAACAGATGAACTAATAAAGCCAGTGCTTATGCATTAGAACTTATACCCTCTCACCTGCTCAAAGACATGGATCTAGCAATTTTCCCATTTCTTCCCTATTTCATCCATCCGCACCACTCCTTCTGAATCATTCCCACCAATACACAGAGGTATTTTCATCTTAAAACCAACAAGGCAACAAACAAACCAACAATTCCCTCCCAACCCACTTCCTCTGACCTGTTTCCTACTCACTTCTCTGATTCCCTTACAAAACTCCTTAAAAGGGCTGTTTACATTGTTTCTAGTTTCTCCCCACTTCTCTCTTAAACCCACTTTAAGCAGGCCTCTTCTCCCCACATTCTACAGAAATTATTGCATCTTAACCTGCATCTTATGTCACTTGACTTGGCTTCCAGGCACCATACTCTCTTGGGTTTCCTCGTACCCTGCTGGGGGCTCCTCAGCCTCCTTTGCTGATTCTCCCTTGTGTACTGACCAGTTAATGGTGGAGGGTCTCAGGGCTGTCTTTGGTCTCCTTCCCTTTTCCATTTACATTCACTCCCATGATCCTTTCACTCAGTCACATGGCTTTAAATACCATCTACGTAGTAATGGTCCCCACATTTTCGCCTCCAGCTCAGACTTCTTGCTCACGCTCTGAATCAAAATATCCAAATGTCTACTTGGATGTAGAGGAGACATCTCTAACTCATTATGCCCAAAAATAAGATGCTGATATTCTCAAACTTACTTCATGTGAAGTCTCTCCTAAGTCAGTAAATAGAAAGTCCTTTTCAGTTGCTCAAGCCAAACAATTCAAGAGTCATCTTGACTCCTCTTTCTCAAAATCGTTTTCATAACACCATCAACATATACTTAGAATCTGACCATTTTTGCCATCTCAATTCCTACTACCCTGGACTGAGCAACCACCCTTTCATCTGAATAACTACAATAGACTCCTACCAAGTTCCCCTGCATATTATCCTTGTACACTTAGAATCAACTCTCAACACTGAGAGAAGTCAAGAACTGAATGACTTTGCCTTCTATCATCTTTTTTTGTTTTACTTTTCTGCTTAGATACTGGACTCTGTTGAAACAGCAGAGTTCCCTGATCCACCTCACCTGACGTGTGACAGGGGTGTGGCTTGTCTGTTCGGTCACTGCCACTGCTCAAACCCCTGAGGGAAGGGGGAGCACACGGATGGATGAACGCAGTAGCCCAAGTGGGTATGTGTTACAGTGTGCCCTTTTAGCCCTGCCATCCACAGATGGCTTGAGTGTTAACCAGCTCAGTGGACTCTCTGCCTTTCTGCAAGGGCAGAGGGCCAGTGTGACAGCTTTCTGTATCTCAAGCTCTTGTTCAGCATCCTGGAAGAATCGGGTCACAGACTTGAAGGATGAATGTGGGGGTTTTATCAAGTGGTGGAGGTGGCTGTCAGTAGATGGATGGGGAGCCTGAAGGAGGGATGTAATTGGAAGATGATCTTTCCCTGGAGCCTTGCCGTCCAGCAGCCGATTCCACTCTGATCACCCCCAGCGGAACTCCTCTCAGTGTTTAGACATTCCTCCTTCTTTCTCTGCCACATCATTCACCCATTCATCTACTTATCTCATCTTGTCTGCTCCTCTGCTTCTGGAGCCTGGGGTTTGGGGTTTATGTGGGTTCAAGATAGGGAGCATGGCGGGCCAAAAGGCAACTTTTTGGGTGTGAAAACAGGAATGCCTGTCCCCATTTAGGGCCATGGGTCTCCAGGCTTGAGGGCATGGTCTTTGCTGGGGAACTGCCTTCTTCCACCCAGTGTTTCCCTGTCTCCTGTCTGTATCACTGGTTGATAAGGTTGTAACTATAACTCCTGAACTGAACAAGCACAAAGAGGACAACATTACTGCACAAGATAAAGGAAGGAAGATATTCAGAAAGAGAGATCCAAGAGGGTAGATGAAGTGATAGTAGGGTGATAGTAGGGACAGAGCCAAGGAAAGGAAGAGGGAGAAGCTGGGAAGACTTTGAGCTGCAATGAAGGCTGCGATTTTAGACAGAAAATATTTCTCCAAGCTATGCAGTTGTTTCTTTTTCTTTCTTTTTTTTTTTTTAAGACAGAGTTTTGCTCTGTCACCGAAGCTGGAGTGCAGTGGTGCTCACGCCCAGCTAATTTTTGTATTTTTAGTAGAGACGGGGTTTCATCATGTTGGCCAGGCTGGTCTCAAACTCCTGACTGCAAGTGATCCACCCGCCTAGGCCTTCCAAAGTGCTGGGATTTTTCTTTACCAGAAAACTTCAGTAAAGCGCAAAATTGTAGCCCGTGCATTTTGGAATCAATTTGTGTTGGTTTTCAATGAAACACTGAGCTGAGACTGGTCTCGAGGCAACTCAGTATAGCATTTGGTTGTACTGGAGAATGACAAAGGCTTTGAAGCAATTAAAGTACAGGTATGTAGAGGACAGAGCATTGGCAGATAGGGCTAGAAAATATACTATAGCCAGGGGTAAACAGTTGGGTATGAAAGCTAAGGGATTTGAACTACATCTTACAGACAATAAGGAGACATTTCACTTTAAGAAGGGAATCAACAACAAGATCTATGCTAAATTTGGTGAGAAATTGGAAATAGACAGTCTGGTGGAGGAAATTAAAGAGGCAATTTTTCCAGTCGTAAAGAAGGAGAGATGGTGAAAGTTCTAAACTAGGGAAGAATAAAAGATAGGTAAGAAAAGCTGTGTTTGGGCTGGGCATGGTGGCTCATGCCTGTAATCCTAGCACTTTGGGAGGCTGAGGCGGGCAGATTGCCTGAGCTCAGGAGTTCGAGACCAGCCTGGGCAACAAGGCGAAACCCTGTCTCGACTAAAATACAAAAAATTAGCTGGTGTGGTAGCTAAGTGGGAGGCTGAGGCAGAAGACTCACTTGAACCCCAGAGGCGGAAGTGCAGCAAGCCGAGATCATGCCACTGCACTCCAACCTGAGTGACAGAACAAGACTCTGTCTCCAAAAAAAAAAAAAAGAAAGAAAAGCTGTGTGTGATATGCACGTCTCTTCAGAGACGTGTCACTCTTGTCACTACCGAATTTTACCCAATTTCACCCTATAAGCATTCCTACAAAGAAATAAGAGTTGATGTAGAAGCAGATTTCAAAGATCAGGTTCAGAATGACTCCACGGTTATTAAGCTAGAGGTTTGGAGTAGATAAAGACATCACCGACCAAGAAAATGAACCCAGGAAGAACCAGGTAGCAGCTGAGAGAGGGAGTAAAAGTCATGTGGTCAGATTTTTAAACGTTGAGTTTGAATAGCCTATTGGACATTCAAAGGCCATGCCCAAAGAGCTATCTGACTACCAATCTTCAAGCTCTGAGGGGCTGGAAATAGACATTTGGGTGCCATGAGCAGAAGTGTGAGCACTGAAGCCGTGGGTATGGATGTGATCATCTAGGGACAATGAGGAAAACAAGAGATGCAAGGGCAGACTGAAGAGGGATGGACAGAGAAAGAGAAGGCCTTGAAAAGATGGAGATAGTCAAAATGGACTCCAAAAGGCATGGACTGCAATGCTGTTCTGTTTATGTAAAAACCAAGGGCTATTTAGAAGCCAGAAACTAAGAAAAGTTTCAAGATCACTTCTCTTTCTCTCTTGCCTGTCTCCACCGCCCCTTGCAACACACACACACATTCCCCTTCTTTGACGGTAAAATGAGATCCCAAGTCATCAAAGTACTAAAAGCTGCAAAAGAACACTCCCCACTTAGCCTGCTCCATCACACCCTCTTGACGTTTCTGCTAATTCTAGAGTGTCAGATCCTTAGTAGGGCTGAGGAAACAAAAACAGCAATAAAAACTGCACGGTGGCTCACGCCTGTGATCCCAGCCCTTTGGGAGGCTGAGACAGGCAGATTACGAGATCAAGAGATCAAAACCATCCTGGCCAACATGATGAAACCTTGTCTCTACTAAAAATACGAAATACAAAATACAAAAATTAGCTGGGGGTAGTGGCACGTGCCTCTAGTCCCAGCTACTCAGGAGGCTGAGATGGGAGAATCACTTGAACCCGGTAGGCAGAGGTTGCAGTGAGCAGAGATTGCGCCACTGCACTCCAGCTGGTGACAGAGTGAGACTCCGTCTCAAAAAAACAAAACAAAACAAAACAAAACAAAAACAAAAAAAAACCCAACGGGTATTGCGCTAAGACTTTACATCCACTCCTCTTAACAGTTCTATGTGGGTTTTAACATTTCCATGAAGTATATAAAAACTGAGGCTCAAAACTTGCTGTCCGAAGGTCAGAGCCCTTTAGCAAGTGACAAAGCTAGGATCTGAGTCTGAACAGCCCGTCTACCTCAGTTCCTGCCCTACATTCAACCTTAGTGACATGCCACTTTGTGAGTATTTAATCGGATGAAAAAGATTAAGAATTTCCCTTCCTATCTTTTTGTAAGAAAGTTAGAAGATCTCAGATAAAATTTTAAGATTCACAGTGATGGAAAGCAATGCTGGTGATTAAGAATAAACCTGCATATAATAAAAGAGACATTAAAATATGAGTAGATTGATGATGGGGCCATAGTAATATAAACAAGTCCAAGTGTTGGAACCTATTTATTTATTTTATTAAAAACATAGAAAGAGAAACGTTTGAAAAGCACTCAAAGAAAAAAAAAGCTGGTCTTCATTCCTATCCTGTAGATAATTTCGGGCTACAATGCTTCAACTCTCCCTTTCGTCAAACCCCTAATCCAGATAAATGCTAAGTCATTTTCACTTATCAGAGAATGTCAAAGTACCTGCCCTTGAGCCCTCACTAGGTGTCCAAAAAAGGCTCCCATTTCCCGTGTTATGCTGGCTATTTCTGACGGAGGAATCTTCGGATATGTTCTTCATTGGTCCCATGATTGAAGTCTGTTTTTAGATGAACATTTTCCAGTTTAAATAAATTAAGAGCAATTTAACTTCATCTGCTATTAGAGAGCTGGGACAATTCTGCAGCACACAAACTGAACATTTATTTTCTATAGTAAGGGAGATGATAAATGGATGTCATAAGGGACACAACAGAACATTTTAGAACTCAGAGAACTAGTTAAGAGTGTTAAGAAGGCACATTGATATCTTCTTTCATTAAGCTGGAAGTTACTGAGTTTTTCACTTAAGAAAATTCCAGAGCCATAAAAAAAAAACACCAATGTAGTATTTTTAAGAAAAAATAGCAACAGGGATCTTGGAGCCATGGCTATGTTAAAACAAAACAAAACAAAACCAACAAAATCAGGGTGAATTACGCAGGTATATTCTTCTCAAGTATAAGAGAAAAATCGGTTAAACTAAGTAATGATTAATGCAAATTTATAATTAGAGAACAAAATATCTACTTACATTTCTTGCATTTATAAATAGTTTTTAAATTGGACTTTAAGAAAATTGAATTCTATCATAGAACAGGAAAAACTGGGTGGAAAACCATAGAGTTTGACTCAGTTAACCAATATCTTTGGAACAAGATTCCACTGAATAGCAAATACTCTAACTTTTGAAAAGTAAAATAACCAGGAAAAAACAATAGCCCCTGGGATTCTGATCTTGCAGCTTCATATCTTCAAAGTATAGTTAAGATGAAGACTCTTCTCATCACCATTACCTTCCCAGGTTCAACCTTTACTCTGACCTCACACAACCTGTATTCCTACATACTTCAAAAATAGTTGGAATAAAATTTTGGCCATAGTTTTAATATAATCACAAATGATTCATTTGCTATTCTTTTAGCTTTAACCCAACCAAATTATATTGCCAAGGTGATTTTCTCAAGCAAGAAATATTGGTCCAAACTAGCAGACTTACAAATGTATTAGAACTTTGGGCTGCTGTTCTAGACGCACCTTAATTATATAAAATATCTCTATGACTGTGGGCTGAAAAATGGCGCCCAAGCACTCACCATATTTTATCCATACCCAATTTGTTAGACAGGCATCAGTTAGCGTGGGGCTTCCAGATAATGAAATAGAACTAGACCTAAAGGAAACATGAATTGACATAAACCTTATGATGCCAAATTTATGGTAAGCGCATCAAGACCAGGATATGGCCTTTTTCTTACACCAACAGAATGAGTAAGATCTATGGTCACGATTAGGAAGAAAATAAACACTGCATTACCCAGATATGGGCATTTTCACCTCTTACTATAACTACTTGTTTACGAGACCATCCTGCCTGCTAGGCTGGACACTTCTTTAGCACACGGTATGCGATTTGTTCATTGCTATATTCTCAGTGCCTACATTGCCCGGCCACGAGTCAGGGCTCCATAAGTGTTGAATAAATGGCATTTTAAAATGGATAGACTTGTGGGTTGTATTGGAAGAGCTGTAATCAATGGTCAAATCCAGAGGATTCTGAGGATTCCCTTCCTAATATTTTAAGTTTTTAATGTTCTGTGTCAGTAAACACAGTCCAGGCCAGCAGAGGGCAGTGTGACAGACGATGGAACTAGTTTCATGGAGAACTTATTAAAAATGACACTGGGTGGCAAGAGGTTATCGATGGTGGTGGGACTCAAGGTTATTGTCATTTGCCTGCTACAGAATATATAGTGCATGCCCATTTTTCTTAAAAAATAGTTTTGACACATGGTGTCAGTGTGCTGTCATATGTCCAGTAGAATGTTCAGGAACGAGAGAACCCCCAGTTTCTGGCTGAATGCCCAAGTCAAGAAGAGGGGTCACTTTCCCGAAGTGATTTGAGTCCCTCAAGACCATGGGATGTGCATACTAACATCCATCACAAATTAACGTTTTGTAATATGGCTTTTTAACAGAAAGTGTTCTCCAGGTCCCGAGGAGACATTCTGTGCTCATAAAAACAGGACCAAAAATAGAGGAAGTTACTTCAAACAATCCTGAATGATTTAGTGTGTATCTGACAAAGGGAAAGACAAAAGTCATTTATTTTCCCTGTCATGAGCACCAGAGAGGATTCACATTATTTTGGGCAATGGAGAAGAAAATGCAAACCGTTGTTTATAGTCATCCTCAAAACCCTGTATGCCAATTTCATTTTCTAGAATGTGTGGAAGTATTTCAACTGTTTGGTTCCTTTTTGAAACCAAATACCAAAATTCATTATGAGAGCAAATGTTTGCCTGAAAATATTATTAATTTATGGTAACTTCTAGTGGTTATGCTTTTTCTTTTTTTAACCATCTCATTTTAACAATTATGGAAATATTAAAATCTGATACACTGGTGACAATGTACCTTTTATGGCACTCCTGAGTACCCTCAATATAATATTATCTACAATATGTTATGCAGTCTGCTAGCCTCATTTGTCCCTGTCCTTAGAGAGCTCCATCTAGTTTCTTAGCATCTGTAATGAGCGTATAGAAAGTAGTTGACTTGATGGAATCTATTGTCACCCTCCTCCTCAAGCTTTTCTTGTCCCTGACATTAAAAAAAATTTCATTTCAGCAACATTCATTGATTCATTACTAAGGGCCCAGCATTGAAGTACATAAAAGCAGCTTATAACTCATTCTGGCTTGGTTATAAGCACACTTGGGGACTAAGCATTCAAACATATGGAGTCTAAATGTGCTTCACTCCAAAATTGACAGGAAACCTGGGTCAGGACTGAAGGAATTAATGTCATTCACTACCTACCCAAGGGGAATTCAGCATTTAAGTTTCAGACTGAAATTGAGAAAAGTAATGACTCAAAAAAATAGGATGGAGTTTACTTTGCATAATCACTGTAATAAACCTACTTTAATACTTGAGAATGTCATGTACCAAAAATCTAAACCACTCTCTAGAGTTCACCAGCAAACGGAAAAGGAGATTTTGCTGTATTAAAAAGGAAAAGGATTTGAAGTGAAGTCAATCTGGCTGTTGATGCTTTGTATAATTTTGTTTGTTAAATTAACTCAGACTTTAATAGGTTGACATTCTTATCATTTTGTCTAGTGCAATGAGAATAAATTTGACAGCCTTAGTTCAAACAATGTAATGAAAAAGTAGGCAGAGTGAATGCATTGTACAAAATCAGCAAATGCTCCCCAGAATGACTCCCCAAAGCCTGTCTTATCTATCAAATCAGGCATGCTCCTCAAATCAGGTTTCCTGAAACTGAACTTGGTTTGATAGCTAAAAAACAGACTGTGTGTGTCTATTTGTGTGTATGTGTATTTGTGTGTATCTTTGCAATGTGAATGTGTGTTTATGTGTGGGTATGCATGTGTGCCCTATGTATGCATGTGTGAGGGTATGTATGTATGTTGGAGCAAAGAAGGTATTGGAAGATTTTTCTTTGCCTAGTCAGCAGTATCTCTAAGGAATAAGTGAAGATGCAAAGAATGATTACCTTAGAGCTTCACATAATCTGCTTTTTACTGAAAAGACCATAGTGTTATTTCAGTTCTCGATACTTAATGTTCTTCTAAAAGAGAAAAATCCTTATTTTCTAAAAATATCCCTGCTTCTGAGAAGCTCTAACTTGCCAAACTTTCATTGACAAGAAAAGGTACTCCAGCAATAATTTCAGATACCACAATATCTGCTGACCCCATCTCTCCTTGAGGAATATGCTTACTTGAGGAGGTAGCATAGGTAGACAGAAGATGAAGTCAGGAATTAAACAAACCTGGATTTTAATCCTGGTTCTATGGTTTACTATGTTTGAGCAGGTTCCTTAACCTCTTCCTAAGCCTCAGTTTCCTCTGCTATGAAATGGATTTACAATGGTACCTACTTTACAGAGTTGTTATAAAAAGGAACTGAGATGATGTAGTCATATGTGTAGTACAGAAGTAGTCACATGGTAAGTATTCAGTATGTGTTAATGATAATGATCTTGTTTGCAAATGAAACGTACACATAGTAACAATTAAATACCACTATAGAACGATAATGAGCCAAAGCATATGGGATTCCCCATCTCCTGAATTTCAGAAGACACATACCATCTTCTCAACTCTACTATCACTTCTTTAATATTTTACTATACAAATAAATTTAGCTTTGTTATAAAAATAGTATTTGTGAAATCACAGATTTTATGTGCTAGTTAGGTTTTTTCTCTAGTTAACAACATAATACTGAAACATTTAGAAATGTTTGCCTGTGTATTACTTAGAACTATCTCATGTATCCCTAGTGGTACACACCACACATTTTGGAAAAAAAGAAAAACAACTAAGTGGTTATAAACTAAAAAAGACAAATATAAACCAAGGAAGGCTTTATGTAGGAGGTAGATTTAAACAGGGGCTTGAAGGATGAAGGATGAATAAAATCAGAGGGCTCACATAAGAAACAATTGTTAAATGAATGAATTAATCAACATATCACCAGATTAATTAGACCTCTGTATCAGTGAGGCAGGATAACAGAAATTATTAAAATTTTTAACATGATTTGTAGTCCTGTAACTGATCAGAAAGAAAATAACATATACAGAAAACTGACAAACATTTTATACTATTCTTTTATGTGGGATCACTGAAAATTAGAAAAAAACCCATAACAGTTAATTATTTGTATAAATACTTTCCATCTCTGCTGGTTTCTGGAGGTTTGTCTTGGCCACGCTACTTTCCCTCTCTAAGCCTCTGTTTCTCACTGCAAAATGGGGATAGTACTTGCTTTACAGGTTATTATGAGGATTAAAGGAGATAATTTGTGTAAAATCTTTTTCATTGTACTGTCAAGACCTCAACAAATGGCAGCCATTATTAAAATTACAATAGATTTATAATTATTATAATGATTTATCACAGTAGTACCTGTAAGTTTTAACAAATAGTACCAACAAAAATACAAGGACTTCGTATCTGGCAAAGGAAATATTTTTATTGACTGTATGTCAGTACTCAGAGATATAAGTAAGAAAATGGAGTTGCCCCCCTCCCCAAAAAAATCATGATTAACCTTCACATCTCTGAAGCATCAATGTCATTTAAGATCCTATTTAGATTTTTCTCTTCTCTAACAGACCCTGGGCATTTTCAAATGGAAATCCTGCTTAGGAAACCATAGGTTATGCAACTGAGTGTGTTCATATTTGCACCACATCCTGAAAGTTCACTTATTATAGCAAAAATTCATTTTTCAAGGATGTAGCAAGGTATGGTTCTTCTATACCTCTAAGAAACTGATCATCCATGAGAAACATGGATGACACATGCACTCAGGGGACAATTTGTAGTGGACATAATTACCATCTGTTTTCATTCTTAGCTATAGTAAAACAGCAATGTTATTTGTAATTCAGTTTTGCTGCTCTTGATTTTTCACAAAGTACCATAAACATAAAAATTCACTTAAAGAGAGTAAGACTTAGAGTAAGACTTTAAAATCTGAGAATGTTCACATGTGCAAATATAGTTTACTAAAAAAAGAATATTTTGCTGCTATGTTAAAAAAAACAGTCTCAATATTTTCAGAGCTTCTCTGTCAGAAAAAACTCAAAATATTTTGTGAAAGAAGAGCTCTTAATATTCCTGCAAGACAGACTGAGGACAGTCTCCTTGTTTTGCAAAGGGGAATACCAGGTTCAGCTCAATTGTGTGGTTTTCTGCAATCTTTACCTTCCTCCAGGGTTTAATAGCTTGAGAAATATATTGCCTGTAGCATCTCAATGATTTAAAATTTTCACCAGCAGGCCATGAACACAGGACTGTCACCTTTTAATACAAGGTCAGTGTGACTTTTATGGTCTTTCCTACAATGCGTAAAAGCAGCCAGTGGACTGTTTTTCCTTCGGCGTTGATGCACCTTGTTTGTGAAAGACCTATGCTCACAGAAATCTTATTTTACCTTCCTTTTTCTTTCTACAACAACCTCTTTTGTGCTTTACATTTCTGTGACCACAACTCACTTACTTTTTAATAGAAGGATGAATAGTACAGAAAGTCAAATCATATCACTATTTCAGAGAGTTTAAAACATAAGATTTAGAGTTTGTACCTTCCATATTTGGATATTTTATGGTTATAGAAAACATGGTAAATGTTCCTCAAAGCAAAAGGTGCTTGCTGCTTGGTCCTAAGCCCACTCTGTGGTGTTCAAGCTTCCCAAGTGACCTGTATCTGGGACAGATCCACTTATTGGAGAACCAGTTGGAACAACATTCAGCACTGGTCTATCAGTAATTCAATTCAGGTGTTTATTCAAATGCCACATCAAAGATTCTACTCCAGTTAACTTTGTTTTGCAGTATGTGTAGTCTGGAACATCTCTCTCATTTGCAGACTGGTGTTATTGGCCCAGGACCAAGACTACGAAATAGAAATGATGCTTTAGTCATAGCCTCACTTAGCCTCTGTGTCTAGCGTAAGCTGCCTAATATTCAGGCAAGACAGAACAGCTCTTACCACAGGAAGAAAACCTCAAACTAGTCTACCTGGCTCAGATAGTCCATATATGTATGATCAAAACCAGGGGCAGAAATAGTAATTCATTCTTAATTCTATATGAATTTCTTACATTCAGGCTAACTCATGGCATATGCCTCCTAGGACTTCCATTATGTTTTTGAGTGAATCACTTAAGTCTGCTCAAGAATCATATAAAGGAAATTACTGGGGATCCTTTAGTGGAATTGAGAAGTTTTTAGTAAAGTGAACAGTCCTTCCTGTTGACTGACTCAATGTGATGCTACTAAGAATTTGGAAGTAAGGAAGATCTCCCTGTAAGAGTTTACCTATAAGACTAACTCGTAGTAGAACAGACATATGCAAAACCACCTTTAAGAATCTGATTTTAACTCCCTGGACCTTGCAACCAGACTGAGTATAATAAGATACTAAAAGAAAAAAAGGATCTGTTGTCAATTGGATGTGGTAGAGAAGAGGAGGTACCTAAAGGTAAGAGCACAATGAAGAGCCGCAAGGCCAAATTAATATGCACTGCATGTAACAATTTCCTAAGTTTGCTTGTTTTTTTTTTTTCATATTGAATTCTTAGGTTGAATTACCTCTTTTTGACCGTCTCAGATTGCTTATTTTTCAATTTAAGGTAATCTTGATTTTAAGCTATTAAAGAGAAAACTGGAATAAAATACTCATAAAACATCTTTCTACTTAATGAAAAACAAGGAAAATAACACAGTGAATGTTTCATTATCAAGATGCGTTATCACATCTTATTCCTTATAAGCTTAAGCAAAATAAAAGTAATTTGATGCACTTTGGACTTTTAAGCTGTGTGAACTTGGGTAAGTCAACTGACCTCTCTAAGCTTTAGTTTCCAGTCTAAAATTCTGAGGATATTTCACATACAGATTACAATATGGATAAGTGTTCAAAGGTCTATATAGGGTTAACACAGTATTTGGCATATTCTAATAAAACTTCACCACTTGGTAACTAACCTTAGCTTTAAAAACCCTGTATTACAAAATAACTTTGTAAAAATGATGTTGATAAATGTAGTGCTATGAGAGTAGGCTAGAAAACGACATTTTCCTTCCACAAAGAGAAGCCCCCACAGCGCCAGTCTTTTCAGTTTCCTCCTACTCCTCCAGAGTAGAGGTAGAAAGATTTCACAAGGAGTGTTGATGTTGAAGGGTGAATTGAGCCAATATACCGAGTGCTCTTGGCCATGCCTGAAAATCCCTTTAAGATATGACCTTCTCTCATGGGTGCAATGGCCCATGCTTATAATTCCCACACTTTGAAAGGCCATGGTGGGTAGATCGCTTGAGCCCAGGAGTTCAAGACCAGACTGGGCAACATGGCGAAACCTCGCCTCCACAAAAAATACACAAAGTAGCTGGGCATGGTGGCATGCACCTGTGGTCCCAGCCTCCCAGCTATGTGGGGGACTGAGGTGGGAGGATAGCTTGAACCCTGGGAGACTGAAGTTGCAGTGAGCCATGATCGTGCCACTGCACTCCAGCTTGGGTGACAGAGTGAGACCTTGTCTCAAAAAAAAAAAAAAAAAAAAAAAAGGCCTTCTTAGGTTATTCTGGAAATTTTTTTACCTAGCCTTGGCTTTAAAATGTCACTTTCTGAAATAGCAGTGCATTTATAGATGGTATTATGATGAGAAAAGGAATGTTACCAGGGTCATGGCATTATACTACATAAGTCAAAACTACGGGAAAATAATCAGAGACAAAAACCAAAAAACTCACAGCTGAGTCATCTATGCTGATTAAGAGGAGGCATTATTCCCAGCTAAAGGCAGTTCTGTGGGTAGAAGTCAAATAGATGATTAGATGTGGGGGTGACAGAGTCTTGAGGCTGAGATTACCTGCCACAAACAAAATCAGAAAATCCTGGTATTGAATAATGAGTACAAAAGACAGCATTTGCCACCCCCTTCATTCGTGACTCTTTTATGTAGATGCTCAAAGGTTAAAACTTTAGCAGCCTAAACCCCTTCCCAGTGAGCTGGTTGGTAACTAATGGAGGGCAGACTATTTATTGATCAATCAAGATGCTTCTGTTGCTACAAAGGGGACAAAGAGGGTTAGAAAAGAAACCAAATCCACTGCCACTGAGAACGAGGTATTTGTTCCTGGATGCAAACCTAATTTCAGAAAGACAGAAAGACAGGAAAACCCAACCCCTAAATCCTTTCTCTTTGTTATGTCTTGTAAAAAAATTATTGTTTGGAAATCTCATTTTTCCTTTCCCTAAAATTCCTTCGTAGGGTTTCAGATCTTGTTCATTCTCTCGAGTTGGCCAAATAGGGAAGTGGAAATGATGCCGAACACTCACCCTATGCCAAGTTCTTTGTATTGTCTTATCCATGTCAATTTATCAATAAAACTTCAAGGTTAGCATTTTTATCTCAGCGTTTCACATATGAGAAATCTCTTGGGAAGTTAAGACATTTAGTGCAAATTTGAACAGACAGTAAGGCACGAGAGTAGGAAGAAAACACAGGTCTGTCTGACTTCACACTTTTTGCTATTTTTACCTGACCACAAAGCCACCTCTAATTTTGGTATTTGTAGCTAGGATCCCTCTAGCAGGGGCTCCATAAATTTGCTCCTAAGGTAAAGCCAACTGGGATGGTAATTCCCCGTGATTACTGAGTGGGGGTTGCACAAAGAAAAGGAGATAGCCCTGCAGAGTCTGAGAAAAGACGTGAGGTTTTCCTTTGCAGAGCAATTCACCAACCCCTACTTCTTTTTGTTTTGTTTTGTTTTGTTTTGAGACAGAGTCTCGCTCTCGCCCAGGCTGGACGGCAGGGGCGCAATCTCGGCTCACTGCAAGCTCTGCCTCCTGGGTTCACGCCATTCTCTTGCCTCAGCCTCCCAAGCAGCTGGGACTACGGGCGTCCGCTACCATGCCCGTCTAATTTTTTTGTATTTTTAGTAGAGACGGGGTTTCACCATGTTAGCCAGGATGGTCTCCATCTCCTGATCTCGTGACCCGCCCCCCTCGGCCTCCCAAAGTGCTGAAATTACAGGCAGGAGCCACCACGCCCGGCCAACCAACCCCTACTTCTTAAGCACTGCCCCCACTGGGAGGGTTCAAGCTCCTTGGAGAACAAAAGAGTCATGTCTCCCTTTTCTACAGTGTCACTTCATGCACGTTTTATTTGGAGGGAAGGGGCATCTTTTCTCCCTCTGACATAGGAAAGACACTGTTACTCTATTAAAAAATCTGTTAATATTACGCAGGTAAGGGATTCTCAGTTACTCTTACAATGTTGAACTTGACTGAATGTAATAGTTTACTTTTACTATTCTTTCTTTTCCTTCCTTCCTGTCTATTTATTGCTATCTAATAATATTGCTACTTTAAGTACTTAAAGTGGCAATAAATAGAAAGGAGGGGCAGAAAAGATAGATGGATGAGACAGATAGATTAGATGTAGAGAAACATAGATATTTCTTATTTTAGTTCTGAAACCTTGATTTAACTTTCAAATATGAATGGAAATTTTAAAAAATGTGGTTGATATAGTCAAAAGATTTAGGGGTCCTTGCTGTGATTTAATAAAACTTGCAAATGTCTCCAACCTGACAATTATCACACTGTTGTAATTATGTGTTTACCAACATATTTGTTAGAATCGAGATCTCTCACTTTACTGAAATTACTCTTTAATATTCAAAGAGAATGTCTTAAAATGCCCCTCCTTGTTGAAAACTATAGCACACAGTCCTAAGAAGTCTATAGAATCTCCATGAAGGGCGGTTGTTTTTATGAATATATTGAGAATGTATCAAGCATTAGAACCCGGGCTCTAATACCTGATACATTCTCAATTGCTGCTTACTTCTCTGTTGTTCACAGTTTGCCTAGATTTTCTCAAAATTTAGCCCCTACTGAAGCAGCCTCGTTGTCTGGGATGACACCCAAGTTTCGTTGTCTCACAGCCATGAAGATCAAGGATGTGGACACATAAAGAGTGAGGTTAAGAGCAGAAATTTTACAGGCAAAGAAAGCAAACAGGGCCGGGCATGGTGGCTAACACCTTTAATCCCAGCACTTTGGGAGGCTGAGGTGGGTGGATCACTTGAGGTCAGGAGATCAAGACCAGCCTGGCCAACATGGTGAAACACCGTCACGTCTACTAAAAATACAAAATTAGCCAGGCATGGTGGCGCACGCCTATAATCCCAGCTACTCAGGAGGCTGAGGCAGAAGAATTGCTTGAACCCGGGAGGCAGAGGTTGCAGTGAGCCAAGATCACACCACTGCATTCCAGCCTGGGTGACGAGAGCGAAACTCTGTCTCAAAAAATAAAAAAAAATTAAAAAAAAAAAAAAGAAAGAAAGAGAATAGGTCTCTCTTACAGAGCAGGGTCCTAGAAAAATGGATTGCCAATCTGAAGTCAAATGCAGCAGGTTTCATAGATGGGCTGGTGAGGAGGTGGTGTCTGATCTACATAGGGCTTGAGAAATTGGTTAGGACCAGGTGTGCCATCTACATAGGGCACAAATCTCTGGCAGCCCCCACCCCAATCTTTTATTATGCAGGTGGATTCTCTGCCTGAGCTTCTTCATGTTGCCTAGTTCCTTCTTACGTGCACATGCTAACAAAAAAGGGAAGGTGGAGCCCCATGGTGGACAGGCCTGATCCCCAGGTAGCCCTTTTCCATCAGTGTAGCTGCCAGCATTCCTCCATGCAAGCTTCCAGTTTTCTTATCTATGTCTGCAGCTCAATCTTTCAGGCTGATCTTTGTTAGGAAAAAAAAAATAGATTTCTTGGGGTGCTTTTTGTTAGAAGTGAAGTTCTGCCAAGGACTCTTTTGCCCTCACTATCTGCCTAAATAATTTCTTTCTATCTCCTATATCACCATCTTCCCTCTTATGTGCCTTCTCCTCTGCCCTCTTCTCCTTTGTTAAAAGTTTTTTTTTTTAAATGGTTAAATCATGATGCCTAGAACAAATACAAAATGAACAACACCAAAGATTTCCTTTAACCTATTAATGAGAGAACTAGTAAGATGTTACCACTGCTACAAATGAGAATTTTTAGAAATATACACATATATGCTAAAAAAATATTTACAGCCAAAGCAAAAGTAGTCAATATCTACATGGCAGTAATCAACTACATCTCCATACAATTTGCGCTTTTTTAAACAAAAAGCATTTGCATTGCTACTGTTTTCTACCTTACAGAGTTGTAAAATGGCTCACAGAAAATGAAAGGTGAGGCCGGGCGCGGTGGCTCATGCCTGTAATCCCAGCACTTTGGGAGGCCTAAGTGGGCGGATCACGAGATCAGGAGATTGAGATCATCCTGGCTAACACAGTGAAATCCTGTCTCTACTAAAAATACAAAAAATTAGCCAGGGCATGGTGGCGGCCACCTGTAGTCCCAGCTACTCGGGAGGCTGAGGCAGGAGAATGGCATGAACCCAGGAGGCGGAGCTTGCAGTGAGCCAAGATGGCGCTGCCGCACTCCAGCCTGGGCTACGGAGAGAGACTCCGTCTCAAAAAAAAAAAAAAAAAAGAAATGAAAGGTGAAAGTAACGAAAAAGAGTGTGTTAGACTATTGGACACTCAGTCATCGTTTTTGCCCATTAAAATGTTTTTCATGATTTATCTTGTATTTTCCGCTTTATTCTCCAAAGAAAGTTGTTATTTTTAAGATATTTCATTGAAGTTTTAGGACTTTAAAAATGTGGGACAATAATGAATAATCGCAAAACGTAGAAAAGCTGAAGATAACTTAGGATATTGAGTGCCACTTTACTTTGAATCCCCATTATCTATAGCAAAGAAATTCTCATTGGTCATCTTGCTCCTCGGAGAAGGGTCTTCTTCACCCACCTCCACTCTTCTGCTTATCTGGACATTTTCCTTCTTTTATCTACTGGGAGGTCAGCCTCTCTCTCTCTTTCTCATTCAGACTGGCACTAAAATGTATTCATCGAATCTAAAGACCTATTAGATATTTTCCCACAAAAAGACCATTTTTCTACATAAGGAGTATTCTGTCCCCACCACCCCGTGAGCCCAGGACAGTCTGCACAATACTCTCAGCTTTGAAAATAAGAGGATTTTTTTCTACTTACACAAGGATTCACGCTCTTTGAGAACAGCCTTTGAATTTCCAGCCCTAGCACACATTGAGTCTTCAATAAAATCCTGTTATTGGCCGGGCACAGTGGCTCACGCCTGTAATCCCAACACTTTGGGAGGCCTAGGTGGGCGGATCACGAGGCCAAGAGATTGAGACCATCCTCGCCAACATGGTAAAACCCATCTCTACCAAAAATACAAACATTAGCTGGGTGTGGTGGCGTGTGCCTGTAGTCCTAGCTATTCGGGAGGCTGAGGCAGGAGAATCGCTTAAACCTGGGAGGCGAGGGTTGCAGTGAGCTGAGATGGTGCCACTGCACTGCAGCCTGGGTGACAGAGCGAGACTCCATCTCAAAAACAACAACAACAAAATCCTGTTATTGTGCAACTTAGATAAACAAAACCATTAGATTTCACATGAAACTTGGAAGTCTTCCTTCCTTCTACTCTAGTCCCTCAGCTTTCCACATCAAGATCTGGCCTGGCTCATGTCTCTCTAAACCTTGCGGAGTTTGCATTTTTCTTACCAAAGAGAATTTACTCTTGATTAATACGAAAAAAAGACCTCTTCTCCCATCCCAAGTACACTTTCAACAGTCTGCATTCCCTACCCAGGCTGTGGCTGAGTAAGAGCTAGAGAGAAAACCTGGCTGATAATTAAAATAATGACAATTAGAAAGCTAAAAAATAATTCAAATGCAATGTTTCTTGTACTTTATTGTTATTTGATGTATTTCCTGAAAGGGAAAAGCTAAATGCTCAACCTTGTTATTGCAGAAGTTTTCTATTTTTGTAAAAAAAAAAAATAAAACTCACTCATGAAAAGATCAATTCATTTATAAGATAATTGCAGCAAATACAGAGACATTCTTGAGAGGAAGCTCAGATCGATACCTAATAAAAAGAAGAGCCACTGGGAACTGGAAACCAAGGATTATTTTTGTTCCTATATTTGTGTTTTTATTTTTTTTAAAGTTGCAAACGTTAAAAATTAAATATATAAAGTAGGGATTGGGACATGTGTTCATACAGATTACATAAGTGGTGGGATGTTGGTTTTGCAACTTGAGAGGCAAAGGCCTCTTATAAGGTCTGTGGCTGGTCTTTGGTGACCTATGGCCTAAAATTTGGGGCTACACATCCCAGAAGTTCTTTAGGTTTTCATAAATTATCTGAAGATACACAAGAGAAGGGGTTCCCTATCACACATTCCTCATAACTATCTTAGGGAGAATTCTTATCTTCAATTTTCAGATGGTAAAAATTTACTCAAAAAAGTGAACTAGCTTGCCCAAGGTCACATCACTAAGAGCCCAGGTTGGAATGTAGGTTTCTATGGCTCTAAGTTATCCTATACTCATTCTGTTCTCTACTGTATCATGCTATAACTATTTCATTAGCCAAAAAGCATGTTATCTTAAAAATACTCAGAAATTCAGAAAACATTATGTTACAGGATTGTTAGAGCATACTTTAGGAAGAAGAAAAACAAGAAGTAATAACGAACAGCTCTTCTATTCATCATATAGACTTTTCTATTTATTTTCCTTTCATATGTTTCAGTGACCTCAGCTTATTCTCCATTCCCCTTTTCATCATCCTCATCCAAACCCTAACCACTGTATGCCTGAATTGCTATAGCAACTCCCTGCGCTCTGTGACCCAGTACAGATCAACCCTTGATGTTCCCCTCAACACACACACACTGTCTAGACCATCCTCCCCCAGCACCATATACATTCTGACGCCTTCTCATCGTACCATGCCTGTGCTCTAGCTTGGACTACCCCATCCCTCATGAATACCCCTCTGCATTCCTGCAGGACTTAGGGCTCTCCTGTATTCATTCTGTTTCCTTAGTTAGATGATAGTGTCTTTGAAGGGATGGAGTGTCAAGACTTGATAGGCAGAATGGTCTCTCCAGTATCCAGCACAGCCGTGAGCTCAGAGCAGGCAGTCAGTGCATCCCAAGGGACTCTGATTAGAGTGAGAATGTTTACAGAGGACAAAAAGATTTTGAAAGTGAATAAAATGCCTTGGTATAAAGGGGAATGTGATATAAAGAGGAAAAGAAATAGAAATTTTAATTTGGTCAAATGCAAAAATAAATGAAAATGACTTTGGAACTAGTGACCCAAATCTCAAGGATGCCATATAAAATATTTTAGAAAATTGTCCTTTACAATGACTCCTCAGGGTTACTGTGGACCCTCCCAACCTCACTGTCCCCCTCACAATTTCTTCCAACAAGACATAAGTAGGCGCTGGCAAAGCATGACTTTTTGTAATCGAATAACCCCATTTTTCTAAGAGATAGTTTATATTTTTTCTCTCTCTTCCTTTCTTTTTCCTCCTTTATCCCAGTTCCTACTTAGCTCTTTGGAAATGCAGTGATAGCCTTTTACCTCCCCTTCACCAGATACTCCCTTCAGGGTGAGATTATCTAACCATGTGCTTGGAAGTCCCAAAGTGGAACTCTCACCCACCAGGAGGTTGCCTCAAGAAATAACAGTCCGGGCCGGGTGCGGTGGCTCACGCCTGTAATCCCAGCACTTAGGGAGGCAGAGGCGGGTGGATCACCTGAGGTAAAGAGTTCGAGACCAAACTGGCCAACATAGTGAAACCCTGCCTCTACTAAAAAGACAAAAATTAGCTAGGCATGGTGGCGCATGAGTGTAATCTCAGCTACTCGGGAGGCTGAGGCAGGAGAATTGCTTGAACCCGGGAAGTGGAGGTGGCAGTGAGCCAAGATCACGCCATTGCATTCCAACCTGGGTGACAGAGCAAGACTGTCTCAAAAAAACAAAAAACAAAAAACAAAACAAAAAAACACACACAAAAAACAGTCCGTCTACAACCCAAAGTATACCTACTACAAGACTCTCCCACCTGGAGAGTTTTCAGCCACGTTTACGACCTAGTCCTTCCCAGGAAGGCACCAAAAGTCACCAGCTTGACCACCTGGCAGACAGCGCCTGACATCGATATGTGGACTCTCCACCTGCTTGATTCCTCCTCTGTATGCCATTCATGCCAGGCTTTCCCCGTTAAAGGCACCCACCTTCTGCTCCAAAAGTGAAGCAGGACCTTTTAGGCAGGAAGCCTGTGCTTCTTCTCTTAAGCTAACTATGGAATAAAAAGTCACTTTCTTTATACCAGACCTTGCTCTTGCTAATTGGAGTTTGTAAGCAGCGAGAAACTGAACCTGTGTTTTGGTTAATTTTAAGGTCCACATCCTTCATGCAAGTATAGACCTCAGATCTTAAACATATAGAACCCCAGGAACGACCAGTTCACTGAGCATGGATGACGATGGACCCAAGTCAGTCACAATATGGTAAACAACGAATGATACCTGAGATACACAGGCCTGAACTTGCTTGTCAAGTCCATCTATTAGCAGATGGGACATCCAGGCAGGTTGTGGGCACCTGCTGGGTGGGGGCCCATGCCAGGCTGCCTGGGCTAAGGTCTGCTTAGAGGAGCCCAAGTAGTTGATGTTGCCAGTTTTAACAAGCATGAAAAAAAAAAAGCAAATAAGAATATAAGGCTCAAACCTGTGCAGGCTCAGAATAGTAGTCAGTGCAAGCTTATTTTTCAGGAGTTCTGGGGGAATCCTTAGTTAAGGTCTTAAAACTAAAAAATATGTTGAACTAACCCCGAACATGTATTCCCATGTATATTTGCCCAAGAAAGTCCATGAAATGAGACTCACCTTTTCTGAGTTGTCTCTGCTTAGGAGCTTTCAATATTTTCCCAATAGTCCGTAGATATCATGTGACCACACTCAATCTATTCCGTTTCCCATTTCTTATCTGGCCTCAATGAACTGTGACTCAAATTATATTGTGTACCTCATTCTCTGTCTCTTCCCAACTCACAACCAATCCTCCCAACCCAACTGCTCACTGGGTTACTGGACAGTATCTCCATTAGTGATTTATCTGAACTTTCCAAATATATAGCCCTTCCAATACTGTTTTAAAATACCACAAGGATTTTTTTTCTTTTATAGTCCCTAAAAGATTATACTAAAAAGTATTCTTCCATGTATTCATTCTTTTTTTTATTATTGTACTTTAAGTTCTAGGGTACATGTGCACAACGTGCAGGTTGGTTACATATGTATACATGTGCCATGTTGGTGTGCTGCACACATTAACTCGTCATTTACACTAGGTACATCTCCTAATGCTATCCCTCCCCTCTTTCCCCACCCCACAACAGGCCCCAGTGTGTGATGTTCCCCTTCCTGTGTCCAAGTGTTCTCATTGTTCAATTCCCACCTATGAGTGAGAACATGCAGTGTTTAATTTTTTGTCCTTGCGATGGTTTGCTGAGAATGATGGTTTCCAGCTTCATCCATGTCCCTACAAAGGACATGAACTCATCATTTTTTATGACTGCATAGTATTTCATGGTGTATATATGCCACATTTTCTTAATCCAGTTTATCATTGATGGACATTTGGGCTGGTTCCAAGTCTTTGCTATTGTGAGTAGTGCCACAATATCCAGAATCTACAAAGAACTCAAACAAATTTACAAGAAAAAAACAACCCTATCAACAAGTGGGAGAAGGATATGAACAGACACTTCTCAAAAGAAGACATTTATGCAGCCAAAAGACACACGTAAAAATGCTCATCATCACTGGCCATCAGAGAAATGCAAATCAAAACCACAATGAGATACCATCTCACACCAGTTAGAATGGCGATCATTAAAAAGTCAGGAAACAACAGGTGCTGGAGAGGATGTGGAGAAATAGGAACACTTTTACACTGTTGGTGGGACTGTAAACTAGTTCAACCATTGTGGAAGTCAGCATGGTGATTCCTCAGGGATCTAGAACTAGAAATACCATTTGACCCAGCCATCCCATTACTGGGTATATACCCAAAGGATTATAAGTCATGCTGCTATAAAGACACATGCACACTTGTGTTTACTGCGGCACTATTCACAATGTATTCATTCTTTCAACAGACACTGAGCACTTACAACTTGCCTGGCACTGTGCTAGGCTCTGGGAAAATAATCCACTGAGAAAACGATCCTTGCGTTCAAATGAATTACTATGTTCCTGGGGGAAATATAGTAACTCCCCCAGGAGCTTACACAATACCAATTAAAGGACAAAGCTTCCAGTTGTCTTATTATATTCCTTCATCCTCATTAATACACAAAGAATCACTCGAATTCCCTCCCATATTATTCTACTGTTGCTCATAAACTTTAAAAACCAAATGCTGAGTGATAGATTATTATTTTATTTTGTCTATATTTAAAGAAAGGAGGCAAAGTCAGGGGAATCTCTGGAGATATCACGTTCAATTTGGATGAAGAAATTTTACTTTGCGTTCACACAATTTGATTCATTTCAAAACCAGTAATCCAGTCTGAAATTCTGCAAATGCACCAAGTCAGAATCCTATCATTTGGAGTAATTTTCATGCTTGGAGTTTATATAAACTGCTCTTTCTACATAAAATCTTCATTCTAACTACTACGTAATTTCTAAAGCTATTATATTTTTTTAAGCCCACCCAAAATACAGCCTGAGGAAAGCTGATGACTAAAGGAAACAGACATGGACAATAGGTACAGGGAGACCAGCACGTTCTGGACTATTTCGAGATCAGGCCACTGAGTAAAGCAGCCCAAATCTTTTCTAAAATAAGGATGGCCTTTTATCTGCTGGTACTCAGAATCCGTTCCAAAAGGGAGCTTTGAACTCTTGCACTGGGCACAATTCCCAGGAGTCCCACATTTCTTCCTCTGGCCAAGGACCAACAAACAACAGCTTGAAGATGAGGCTGGGCTTTGTTTGTTTGAAGCATTCCATGTTTTCTGGCTCTAGGTTTTGGGGCTGTCCGCCATGTCATGAGTTATCTTTTCAACCAACCCAAGAGCTTTCTTCCGAAAACAGTTTCAGCCCAGAGTTATGAACCATAGTTCAGGTTCCAATTCTGCCAGTTCACCTTCCTTAATAGTTACTAAAAGTTTTAGAGAAAGTAACAGCTGGGTTTCCACATTAAATTAAGTGCCTGTGATAGGGTGTCCTGCTCTATGGTTAAATATTTCCTTTAAAAACAAAGCACAACCTGAAGGCCATGATCATCAAACTCTGCACTTTGAAACTAATGAGGAGTTTTAGTCAAAAACAACTGCAGAACTACGGCCCTGCTCAAATGCTACAGGAACGACTTTCCCAAAAAAATGACACTTGAAAAAGCATATGCATATATATGAAATGTGAAAGCATATATATATATATATACATATATATATGAAATATGAAATGGAATAACATTATTTGAGGGACATATTGCTATTAAAATATCAATATAGCAACAAGTTGCCTTTTATGGATCTTTTAAAGAAGCAATTCCTTACTTCTCAGGGTTTGAGCAACTCTCAAAGTAAGGCATCCATCTCATTTTGTCACAGAATTGGATTGTGTCCCAAAGTAGGCCTGGGTCCTGCAAGATTCTCCCTAGTCAAAAGTGGCTTCCCTATATGAACTCCCAATTCCACATCTGTTTGAATTAATGGAAAGATCATCTTTTAAGATGCAAACAGCCTGTGAGAGGAATAAACACAGCAGACTTTTTTTTACCTATAGTGTTGAATGTATGGACGTATGGATACATTTATTTACTTATATATTGTTTATATTTTATTATTGTATTTTATTTTATTTTTTAGAGACGGGGTTCTCACTCTGTCACTCAGGCTAGAGAGCAGTAGAACAATCATTGCTCACTGTAACCTCTAACTCCTGGGCTCAAGCCAGCCTCCTGCCTCAGCCTCCTGAGTAGCTGGGACTACAGGTGCATGCTACCATGTCTGGCTAATTTAAAAAAAATTTTTCTTGTAGAGATGAGGTCTTGCTGTGTCGCCCAGGCTGGAGTGTCAGATTTATTAACTCAGCAACTTAGTTGCTCTGAGGAAAAGGAGGTTATGACGGAGGCTAGGGATGGGAAGAGAACAGACTGAACAGGCATTTTCAGATGTGGCAGACCTGTGAGGCTTTGCCCTGACCCAGGGAAGCATCCACACACCAGCTCACAGGCAGCTTCTGGGATAAGGAAAGGGGGCATGAGGAAGTAGATGGGGGAGGTGGAGCCATTCTAACCCAAAACTTCTGCCTTGACATTTTCCTAGGTCCTTGGTGGCTGCCATTCCTGCTCCAACACCACAGGAAAGTTTGCACAATGATTATTTTCTATAAGCAGAGAAAGTATTCTTGAAGTTTCAGGGACTGACATGGAGCCTCCTAAAGTTCACTGAGAAGGAGGTGTCTGAGCAAAGGAGAGAAAGGGAGTGAGTGGCGTGGCTCTCTGGGGATGAGCTTTCAGGAAAAGACAACATGAGTAGACACCCTGTGGGGAGAAAGCTTGGTGAGTTAGGGAGGACATAAGAAATGGGAAGATTGGGCTTAGAAGGAAGGTCAGATCTTGGAGAGTCCTGGATGTGACGGTCAGGGCTTGCATTTTTATTTTGCATGAAATGGGCAGCGTTTAAGGGTTTTGAGCATGGGAGTGTCATAATCTGTCATCAGTTTTAAAAGGTTCTTGCTGCTGTG
Organism: Pongo pygmaeus; assembly: GCF_028885625.2. NCBI lineage: Eukaryota > Metazoa > Chordata > Mammalia > Primates > Hominidae > Pongo > Pongo pygmaeus. Next base: position 18,223,042 of record NC_072381.2, on the reverse strand, counting down.
TTGACAACAATCTTTCCCAAAGAGCCATTCCTTGTGAGGAATTTTCTTTCCTCTATTAAATCCAAAGTCATCTCACCATATCCACTGGCAACGTTATTCTTTAGTAACTCCAAGAATTCATCTCAGAAGCATCCCAAACAAAATGCAAATCATGATACGTGTTATATTTGTATAGCTATACTTGTATCAGTTGACTAAATCAAGTATTGGGGCTGGGTGCAGTGGCTCACGCCTGTGATCCCAGCACTTTGAGAGGCCGAGGTGGACGGATCACCTGAGGTCAGGAGTTTGAGACCAGCCTGGTCAACATGGTGAAACCTCGTCTCTACCAAAGAATAGAAAAATTAGCCAGGCATGGTGGCAGGTGCCTGTAACCCTGGCTACTCGAGAGGCTGAGGCAGGAAAATCACTTGAACCTGGGAGGCAGAGGTTCCACTGAGCCAAGATCTCGCCACTGCACTCCAGTCTGGTGACTGAGGGAGACTCTGTCTCCAATCAATCAATCAATCAGTCAAATGTTGGGAAAAACACTTATCATTTACAAATGTCCAATAAAACCCGGTTGGTCATCACATCAACCTGGCCTCAGTTTCCTTATCTATCAATCAAACAAGGCATTCGAACTGGTGTATTCATTCATTTTATCAAATATTTATTAATAATTACCTCTATGAAGAGCCAGGAACTATAGTGGGGAAAGATCATCTTTTTCTTTGAGGAGTTCATATTCTACTGGTGACAGATCATAAACAGCCTACAAAAGAGAGGCAGGCTTTTTTGTTTTCTTTTGGTGAGCAGAAGTGCATATTTTAAACATTTCAACAGAAAAGAGCTATTGAATAGGAAGAAGTGGAAGATCACTAACAGGAAGAAGAAAATTCATAGATGATGCTGTCTGAAAAGGATGGGAAATGACTCCCAGACCCTAGAGAAAGAAGCTCGATGTATAAGGTTTTCATGTTGGAACATAAGAGAACTGTCATATAAAGGCTTCAGTTTTCCCTCTGTAGTAGAAGGCGCAGCCCTGTTGAGAGTGAGGAGAATTCTGTGGGGTAGGAAGTCTGCAAAAACAGTGAAGTCTGGAACTAACCACTGCAAGGATGGGAGAATGAGATCCCAAGTGTTAATTCTTAGTGGTAGCAATCTGCTTTTGTGAGGTTTGTGTTTTGCTTTGTTTTGGCTGTTTTGTTTGTTTGTTTTCCAGAGAGTAGTAATAGGTAGAAAGTAAAAACAATTTAGTTGGTTCAAGGTTAGAGATTTGCTGCACAAACATTATGTGAAGACCGAGGAGGCAAGACGGGGAAGAAATGGACAGAGAGCAACCGACAGGAAGAAACATTCATTTTTGGCTGAATAGGGAGGTAAGGGAGGAGCAGGGGACATCACAGCAGGGGTGGAAGTTGGAGAGGGAGTGTTAAGGGATCAGATATCTCAATGAGAAAATGGCAGGCAGTAGGACAACCTGAGAAAGCTGGAATGAGGATGACAGCATTTGGTACTCTCAGCAACAGTTGAGGTCAACATTACTATTTCCACTTTACAAATAAGGAGAGACTCTTGGAGAAGTTAAACCACACAGATGATAAATGGTTGGTCAGATTAAGACAGAGACAGCGAGACAGAGACAGAGAGACAAGGTGTAGTCAGAGAATGTGACATTTGGATGTCCAGTTTGAGTGATATATCTGGGGTATGCAGATGAGAGTAAGAAGTGAGAGAATGAGGAAGGATCAGAATTCAGGTGGTCCAAGAACTGAGAGCTTAGAGTATAGGATGTAAAGGTGCTTATGCAGATAGTGAAGGCAGTTGAGATTCTGATTGGGTTCGGGGCTAGAGAAGATCATGTCCCAAGGTCCCTTGTATCTCTAACATCACATTATTTGGATTTATGAAAGTAACCAACAATTAAGTGATGACTTTTTAGTGACATCCAGTGTGTAATATTAGATAACAATTGGTTAAGAATTCCTTTATTTTACTAAAGCAACCCAGTGTTTATCTTCATCGAAACATTGTGTCATGTCATTGTGGGAAGTGTGATACATTTTGATTTGGAAATCAATCTGACCAACCACTTATCATCTGTGTGGTTTAACTTCCCCAAGAGTCTCTCCTTATTTGTAAAGTGGAAATAGTAATGTTGACCTCAGCTGTTGCTGAGAGTGCCAAATGCTGTCACATATATATGAAATGGATACCTAAGATGATCTTCTGGGTACCCATTCCTTCCTGCCTGCCTCTCCCTGTCCATCCCTGGATCCAAATGGGAGTTACTATATTAATAAAGCATGTTCCTGTCTCTGGTCCCAGTTGACTAGTCCCAATGTGGGCACCTGGCCCAGGTGAGACCAAAAAGCTTCATGAGACAAAGGCAGGTAGTATTTTGTACATGAACTAGAATGAATACAGTTCATCTTTCTCTCCTGGCTGAAATCCTGGGGTGTGAAATACAAATGATATTAGCTTTTGGAGAGAAGTGGAGTTCATCTACTGACAGGAGCCAGGAAATTCCCTCTCTTGCCTGAATGACAGGGCTGGTTTTCTTAAAAGTCTCATGAAATACAGAGTATAAAAGTTAACAGCAGAGCACCTGATATATTTCATGGGTTTCATAATTGCTGTTACTTTTTTAAAGTGTTGTTATGTAGGACAGAAATTGGGAGTCAAAAGGAATCTATGTGATTTGTCAGACATGACCTGGGAGTGAGAGAAACAGAGAGAGACAGAGACAGAGAGACAGAGAGAGAGAGAGACAAGACAGAGACAGAGAGACAGAGACAGATACAGAGAGACAGAGAGAAACAAAGAGAGACAGAGAGAGAGAGAGACAAAGAGAGACAGAGGCATAGAAGGACAGAGAGACAGAGACAGAGAGACAGAGACAGAGAGAGAGACAGAGACACAGACTGAGAGAGAGAGAGCGATGGAGGGAAGGAGGAGAAAGAATAGGAACACAAACAAAGTAGAGGGCCAAGAAGGCAAGAAGTAACAAATGAGAAGGGTACCCAAGCTGAAAAGATAAACAAATCTATGCAGCCCCTCAAAGATCCAGAACATGCGTCCCATCTTCCTATCTCCACCCTCTACTTTCAGCTGAGATCTAAGGGGCTTCGGAGAAGACATGATGCAAATATCAGCTATCTTAAAACCAGAAGGATACGAGAGAAGCAGCTTGGTGATTCGGAGCTGAAACACAGCCCCAAGCAGCCAGAAAATGGGGGAGGATGACTGTTCACCTGAAAAGTGTACCTTATAATTCAGAAACCTTAGTCACCAGACTCTGAGAAGAGATAACAAGAGTGGGAGGAAGGACTGGGCAGCCGCATGGGGAAATATTTAATAATGCTCTCGAGCTCTAAAGCACCAGTTGCAATGCTCTTGACAAACTCCCAGCCTTATGGAACCATCAGAAAACCAAAGAACCAACTCACGGGGTAAAGCAAATAGACCCATGTTGTATTTTGCAGCGCACATAGAACTGACATCCAACTGATTGAGATTTTTGGCGTTGGAAATTATTTTTGAAAATCACCTACCACTGGGCATAATTATGTTCAGTCTTTACAGAAATCTGTAAAATGTGGCTCAATTCTGAACATACCCATGTCCTGTCCAAATAGCCCCTCCAAAACTTGCTCCATTGTTTCACTCAATCTCAAGGTCCTTATAGCTCTAAACACAAATTTAAGAAAAACTGAATTAGCTTTTTAAAAATTTGCTCTATGGGGGACAACGCAAAAAACAAATGTGAATGCTGAAATCGTCCATCCACACTAATCATTCCATATTTATATTTTACACATTCCCATCAAAATGATGACATAAACATTGTTCAACATACATAGAAATTCACAGAGCCCTGAGAAGACATCCCCAAATACCTCAAGGTCAGTGAGCCCCAGTTTTAGGTTCAGGGAGCCATTTCTCAGTTTGGAGCACGGTCAGACTACTTTTTGCTGACACTGTGTGGGAGGAACTAGTTGGGTGAGGGAGAAGCTAGACGCAGCTGTAATTCAGTAGCCATGAAAATAGTTGAGGCAGAAGGTGAACAGGCTAAAAATCTGGGATTGGAAGGAATGGGAGGTCTTTTGAAAGAAGGGTGGAAGGCAGGCAGGATTCACAGATCCTCATGGCTCACGAGCGGTGGACAACTGAGAGAAAAGAAACAGTGGTTCCAAGTATAAGCCACATAATACATATACATTTAGGTTTCAAGGGACATAATTAGAACTACTGTATTGTAGCAAGACATTTCTATGTACAATTGATTAAACAAAAATCTCTAGAAGGAATACTTAGTCCCACTTCAAGTGGGATTTGTAATTAGAAGCCTTGGATCCTGTCTGAACAGCTGGAGGGCCTTGAGGCCACTATTCTGGGGCCCTCTGTTTCTGTTTCCTTCTCTGTAAAATGGCCAGTGGGGTGGGAGGGTGAATTAGATGCTCACAATCACACAGCAAACTGACAGAAAGATCCAGGGGAAAACAAAATGGCCCCAGACACAAGTGCATTCTGGAAATCCTTTTGACAACATGGACCAGCTAACATGAACTTAGCTTTTACAACAGAGAAAGATGAAGTCAGAGATAAGATTTTTGAAAAGTAATTTAAAATAATTGCTACGTTTTCTGCAAACTGAAGTAAGCAGCTTGACTTTCAGAATAAATGGCCACTTACAGCTGTCATGTCCTAACAGGGCCACCTGCACAACCATCTCGATTGTGTGTTTTTCTGTTGCCCCCATACACAGCAGACTGCCCCAAATCACAGAATGAATTTCCACACAAAAGAACGTTTCTTCTGGCACTAGCAGCAGTAGAATTAGACAGTGGTTGGAGATCGGCACATTTATATTATTGTCACACTGAGGGTTGATTTTTCTACTGGCACAAAGTCTTCTAAAAAAGAATGGAAAATTACCCCTGTTTACTTCAAAGAGCCATGCTGATTTCCTCGAAATATGCAACACTCCAGTGTTGCTCAGGGCAACTAATTTAATTCACAGAGTTCCTGCCTATGATTGATAGCTTAAGAAAGGGTAAAGTTTATTTGTAACAGACTTGAGATTGGATTATAATAGGTACATAGAAAGACATCAAGCAGTTAGGACAGCAGCCACGGATATTAGATCTGTTTAGCTAGTTGAGAAAAGCCTATTGCATAAGTTTGAGCTCTGGTGAGCAGTTGCATGTAAGCTATAGGATAACTTCTAAGAAAAAGATTGACTGGAGGCATAGAAATAACTAAACAAATCCAGCTAATGCATTTTCTCACAGTGAACAGAGGTCACTACATAAAATTCCATCCAAAGCATTTCATCAAAAGGCTCCCAGACTAGGTAAAAAGTAAGTCAGACACAGGTATTTGGTGTGTGTTAGTGCAACAGACAGTCTGAAGTAGATTGGAGATACCACTAAATCTTCCCAAGACCCCAAATTATATATATACATATAAATGAAAAAATATATTTATATAATAAAATAATTGTATGATATACATCATTAAAATATATATTATATATAATTAAAAATAGATATTATATATTTACAGTGATATATTACTGGATGTAGCTATAATTACTATTGTTTCATTGGTCTACTTTTCTTTTGAAGAAAATACCAACGGGTAAAACTTTTAAAGACATACGTTTTCAACTAAAGTAATGTCTCCAGACGAATTGTTTATTGAACATAGCTTCCAGTAAACACAAATTTGCTAGCTAAGTCTGCTGTTTGACAGTAATCACTGCTGAGTCACAGAGTGACTCTGACTTCTGATTGCACTCAGAGTTGGTCAGAAGCCCTGGAAAATAACTGCAACATTCATGTTTTCGGTATTTTTTTTCTCAGATGAAATAATTTATGCTATTGTGTTCCTTTTGTATCATGCACATACTTATATCACAGTCACTTGGGATTGTATTTTACTTAACTTCCATATCTGACCCTACCAGCTTGAATGCCTTTGAGAGCAAAGAATGTCTCTATTTTGAACTCCTGGCCAGGTGCCTGGCACACTGTTAGTATTTGATAAATGTTCATTGAAGGAATTAATAAATGAATGAATAAGTGCTTTCTTCAATTTTTGCTGATCTGCACACATCAGAACCTAATACAGTTGTAGAAAGTCATTGAAGGGGATCAGAATATGTCACCCTAACATATGCCATTTCGGCATAAAGATGATTTAGAGCTGAAGGCAACTGAGAATCAACAGATGCAAGAAGAGTTATCTATCTACCTAAAAGTAGCAGACAAATTTCCCTTTGTGAGGGTGTTCCCTCCACCCTTGCCAGAAAGAGGAAAAATTCTTATCATTGGAGACTGGGCGTTGACCCTGAGACAAGTCTGTAAACCAATCTTACTGAAATAATTCTTGTTTTCCATCAGTTCCACTATATCAAGCTCATTCAACCCACTGCCCACGGGCCGCATGTGGCCCAGGATGGCCTTGAGTGTGGCCCAACACAAATTTGTAAACTTTCTTAAAATATGAGATTTTTCGGCAATTTTTTTTAGCTCATCGGTTATCATTTGTGTTAGTGTATTTTATGTGTGGCCCAAGACAAATTCTTTTTCTTCCAGTGTGGCCCAGGGAAGCCAAAGATTGGACATCTCTTCCCAATACATTTCCTAGTAAATAAATTCCCCACAATTTGTTGTTCCTCAAAGCCCTAACCACATTTCCTTAGCTAAAAGGACATAAAAGCCCAAGTCTAGCTGCTTCTTTGAATTTTACTTCTTTTCTGTGAACACCAATAGATATTCATACAAATTGTGTTTTTCTCCTATTGATCAATCTTTTGTTACTGTAATTTGCAGGCCACCAGGTACTGAACCCAAGAGGGTAAAGATATTTTTTCTTTGATGTCATTTTTTTTATTCTTATTTCTTTTTATATTCATAAAAAACCTTTGTCCTGGCTATACTATTTCTCATTCTTTATTTCCTCTTTTAATATTTCAAAGTATAATGTAAAAGTAGCAAACTTCTACCTTGACCACATGGGATGCTGTTGAGACTTTTTCTTCTCGTTAATATCTCAACCCAGAAAACAAACTCAAAAAGTCTCTGCTTCTTGTCCCACCTTTATTATATCCTTTATTTTTACATATTCGGGGACTACAAAGCACATTTTCACCTTTATATTACTTTTGTCTGTTATCCTGTCAATTTTCACTGTCTTGGAGATCTTTGGATTATAGATTTGGCAATTTTTTTCTTTCCAAAGCCTCCTCTAAATTCTCTTTGCTTAGGTGTATGGGGACCAGTATCTTAAAAGGGACTTTTGGCAAAGGAGCTTCTCATTTGTCACTCGCTTTGCCCTGCTAAAGTGTAATTTTTCTTTTTTTTTTTTTTTTTTTTGGTAGACACAGGATCTTGCTCTGTCACCCAGGCTGGTGTGCAGTGGTGTGATCTCAGCTCACTGCAGCCTTGACCTCCTGGGCTCAAGTGTTTCTCCCATCTCAGCCTGCTGAGTAGCTAGTACTACAGGCACACGCCACCATACCTGGCTAATTTTTATTTATTTATTTATTTATTTTTATTTTTTTTGTAAAGATAGGGTCCTTGCTTTGCTGCCTAGCCTGGTCCCAAATGCCTGGCCTCAAGCAATCCTCCTGCCTCAGCCTCCCAAAGTGCTGGGATTACAGGCATGAGCCGCTGCACCTGGCCTAAAGTATAATTTTTAAAAAGTTAAAAACATGACTCTCATTCCTCTCCATCATTCAACTGACAAGGATCACCAAAAGAGATTATAAAACTAAATCCCATTTTTGCAAATAATGTTGAATGACTTAGTGGCTTTGTATGAACAAGAATCAAAAACAAATACATGCACAAAACCCCAAAAATAATAGAGAGGATAAAATAACCTAAAGAAACAGAGAGTCAGCAAAGTTAAAATTCTACTGCTTTTTAATATTCAGTCTGGGAGCCAAGAAAAGGCAGACCTGGGCTTGCACAGCCCGTGAAGTGTACTGCTCTGGCAATGCATTTTAATCAGGCTTCTAGGTGAGTCCACTTGGGTCTTTTTTTTTTTTGGAGACGGAGTCTTGCTCTGTCACTCAGGCTAGAGTGCAGTAGCGCGATCTTGTCTCACTGCTGCAACCTCCGCCTCCTGGGTTCAAGCAATTCTCTGCCTCAGCCTCCTGAGTACCTGGGATTACAGGCATGCGCCACCACACCAGGCTAAGTTTTATATTTTTAGTAGAGACGGGGTTTCACCATCTTGGCCAGGCTGGTCTTCAACTCCTGACCTCATGATCCACCCAGCTTGGCCTCTCAAACTGCTGGGATTACAGGTGTGAGCCACCACACCCAGCCCACTCGGGTATCTTACTGCAGCCTCCGAAATACCTAAGGTATAATTTTTAAAATGTTAAAAACATACATCTCATGCATATATAAAAATTAAGATGTTTGAGATTTTATCCAACTTAATCAAAGAATTAGTAAGATTCTAAGATATATTCAAAGAGACTTTGAAGAACAGAGATCTAGTCAGTTAAGAATACCGAAATAAATTTACTAATAGATATAAAATGTGTTAATATCTTATGGGGCAATGAAATGTAATATTTGAGATTATCTTTTATAAGAAGATGAAATGAATGGTTTCTCTAGTAGAACAAAGTTTATTTTCATCACTGCAGGCAAGAATTATTTGCATTTCTGTCAGCTTTCTGCATGTTAACTTCCTCCTTTACAGAGCTGGAAAATTGCCTAGATAATAAAAAGTCAGTCAAGCTGGGCACGGTGGCTCACGCCTATAATCCCAGCACTTTGGGAGGCTGAGGTGGGCAGATCACGAGATCGAGACCAGCCTGGCCAACATGGTGAAATCTCTACTAAAAATACAAAAATTAGCTGGCCGTGGTGGCACTTGCCTGTAATCCCAACTACTCAGGAGGCTGAGGTAGGAGAATCATTTGAACCCGGGAGGTGGAGATTGCAGTGAGCTGAGATGGTGCCAATGCACTCCAGCCTGGCAACAGAGCGAGCCTCCATCACAAAAAAGAAAAAGAAAAAAAAAAGTCAGTCAAAGGTGCACAGCCCTATAGAACCAAAGAATCCCCAGAGAGTTTTGCCAACCCTTTGCAGGAAGGACACTTAATAATCTCTTTTGCTCATTTCCAAGTCTTGGACAATTTTTCCTGACACCCTTTGAAAATCAGAGTGATCTTCCATCCCTCCTAATTTTCCTCTCTCCCTTTCTTGTTTTTTTACTCCTCAGATATTATTGATCATTTTCTGCGTTCTAGATCAGCACTGACTGGTAGAACTTTCTGTGATGATAGAAATGCTCTGTGTCTATGCTATCCCGTATGGCATCTATTAACCACACGTGGCTTCTGAGCATTTGAAATGTGGCTGGTGTGACTCAGGAATTTTTTTTTTTTTTTTTTTAGTTGTCAGAAATTTTTATTTATTTAAAGTAACAATTGGTTATTGATTAGACATATATCATTATGGTTTAGGGTATGAGATATAGTGTCCAATGCAGTATTATTAGTTTAATATATATCTACTTGTGGCAATAGTGAACAGTTTCAAGAGATGAATACATAATTTAAATGGGAGAATGACATAACTGCACTTTCATTTCAATGTCTGAGTTTGATAATCAAAAAGACTTGCATTTTTAGATAAACATTTTCTATTTCCCAAATCTCAAGACCAGACTCAGGAATTTTTAATTCGATAAATTTCAACTGAATTAAATGTACACAGTCACATGTGGTGGTGGCTACTGTAAGGAAAGGCACTATTCTAGCTACTGTGTGGGACTCATCAAAATGTAAGCTATTGTTCCCTCCACCTCCCACTCTTTTCCCCTCCAAGACTTACATGTTTATAGAGAAGCTAAGGTTTGTTTGAAAATCACTGTTCTAGAAGGTAGCAGATGGACAGTATGGCATGCTCTGTGAACTCAGAGGGGAGATGACTTCAAGCTGGGGTGATCTGTAAAGGCTTTTGACAATGTTGGGTAAGACTCAGACTTGCTAAGTTGTCAGAGAAAGACATTCTGGAGGAGGAAACTGCAGAGCAAAAGTAAGGAGGCAGGTGGGTGCAACTTATGGTTTTGAATGATGGGGTTACCCTGGTGGCTCAGAGCATCCAATTTAAGTAGGCAGGCTGTGAAATCTCGAGCTAGAAAAGAAAGGGGCTTGAAACAAACAGAAAAGTCCTTTGAAAATCACTGAAGAATTTGGGACTTTCTCCTACAAGTGATGGGGAAACATTGAAGGCTTTATGCTGGGGGGGTGACATAACCAGATTTTTCTTTCTAAAAGTCACCATGGATACACTGTGGAAGACGGATTGGCAGGCAGTAGCCACCGATGTTCTTAATACTGGTTGGAAGGCTGTTCAAATCATCTTTGTGAGAGGTAATGGGAGCCTGCACTAGAATGAGGACAACCAATAAGATAGGGTTACATCCATTTAGAATTACTACAGTCCAGGAATAGACTTAATTTTCTATGAATTAGAGTGGATACATACATACATACATGCATTTTATAACACATTTTTCAAGTGCTTTTCAGGCAGAACAACGATGGGGTAAACTTGGACGTGACAATCCCAAATGCTAAATACTAAGAAGTATTTTAGTTTCCAAACCCAGCTCTGTGAGTTTCTATGTGGTTTTAAGAGCAGGCCTTTGAGGACCTCCACAGGGTCAGCTCTGGGCAAAACTGTGAAAGATTAAATTTTCTTTAGAAGCATTCAGTATTTTTCCTATTTATCCTGCATAATTAACATGTGATTATTGATGATTTGTTATGTACCCAGCATGTCATTATGATTTTTAATACTGCATTAGTTTTCTATGGCTGCTGTAATCATTTACTATCAAGTTAGTGGCTTTAAACAACACAATTTTATTTGATAGTTCTGTAGATTAGAAGTTTGATACAGTTATCGTGAGGCTAAAATCAAGGTGTCGGCAGGGCTGTGTTTGTTTGTGGAATCTCTAAGGGGAACATTTTCTTTCCTTTTCCAGCTTCTAGAGGCCATCCACATTCTTTGGTTCATGGCCCCTTCCTTCATCTTCAAAGCTAGTAACGACAGGTCCAGTTCTTCACATCACACTGGCCTCTCTTCTTCTGCATCCCTCTTCCACTTTTAAGGACCCTTCTGATTATGCTGGGCCCACACAGATAATCCAGTATAATCTTGTTTAAAATCGGCTGATTAGCAACCTTAATTCCATCTGCAAACTTAGTTCCCCTTTGCCATCTCCTCAAGGTCCTTAATAGTAATCAATCTGCAAAGTCCCTTTTGACATATAAGGCAATATATTTATAGATGCTTGGGTTTAGGACATGGGCATCTTTGAGGGACATTCTTCTAACTACCACAAATATTTCACTTAATTCTCACCATACTATTACCATTATTATTTCCATTTCCCAGAGCCTCACAACCTTAGGACTATCATTCTTCTATGCTATAAATAATGAACCCACCACTTAATGGAGTTACATGCAATGACCCCTAAAACACACAGATGTTACAGTAGCCAAGGCTAGGATTTGAACCTATGTCTCCTGTGATGGATCTTTTTTTTTTTTTTTTTTTTTGAGACACAGTCTCGCTCTGTCGCCCAGGCTGGAGTGCAGTGACGCGATCTTGGCTCACTGCAAGCTCTGCCTCCCGGGTTCACGCCATTCTCCTGCCTCAGCCTCCAGAGTAGTTGGGATTATAGGCACCTGCCACTACACCTGGCTAATTTTTTGTATTTTTAGTAGAGACGGGGTTTCACCATGTTAGCCAGGATGGTCTTGAGCTCCTGACCTCATGATCCGCCCACCTCAGCCTCCCAAAGTGCTGGGATTACAGGCGTGAGCCACCGCGCCCAGCCTGTGATGGATATTTTAACCACTCAACTGTACTAATTCTCACAGATGTCACTTTTTCCCTGCCTACTCCTTTTCTGCCCTTTCTGGGTATTCATCTTTCTGTGATACTCCCTCAAAACATTACAGCAGGGAAAGATGTAAAACTTGTTGAATTTTTTAAATACAGTGGCTTAAATGGTGCATTCAGTGGTACCCAGGGGCACTCGCCTTTGTAAAGGGTAAGAAGTGTTAAAGTTGCTGGGCATGGTGGCTCATGCCTATAATCCTAGCACTTTGGGAGGCCGAGTCAGCTGGGTTGCTTGAGCCCAGGAGTTTGAGACCAGCCTGGGCAGCATAGTGAGGCCTTGTCACTACAAAATTTTAAAAAATTAGCCGGGCATGGTGGTGCATGCCTATGGTCCTGGCTATTTAGGAGGCTGAGGTGTGAGGATTGCTTGAGCCCAGAAGGTGGAGGCTGCAGTGAGCCGCGACAGCACCACTGCACTCCAGCCTGTGCAACAGAGTGAGACCCTGTCTGGAAAAAAAAAAAAAAAAAAAAGAGTCAAGGTCGATAACACTTGAGCTAAAGAAATAGAAGGAAAATCTGACAAATTCAGGAGGGACATTTTGAGCTCGAGATTTTCTCAGCACTTCTGGGGCGTAGCTGTTTGTCTGCTTTGCTTATTGTAGGGAGTGCCTGGACCCCAGGACAAGGCTTTTGAGAATCAGAAGTGACAAGGTTTTGAGAGTGTTATCTCAGAGTAAGGTCAGATAGTGCCTTGCTGCCCTTCTTGTCCCGGGAGCCATCCACTTACAATATCAAAAGGCAAAATGGCCACATGTATTTAAAATTAGCTCTGACTTAATAAACTAAGTTCATTTTTTAAAAAGAGAGAAAAGCTACAATGCTAGTGTAAGTTGCATCCCAAGTATGCGCACAATGAATGATTAGATGTGCTCATTATGGCAATTCAGGAGTATCAAGCACATATTTCAGTGAGAGCTCACCTTTTGAAAGACAGTCCTGTTTTAGCTAAAAGAGGCATTATTGTATCGCCCGTTTATTTTGCCTTGGCCTCCTCTGCTCCTTTGCCTTCTGGGTTGTGGTTCGTTTCTTGATGTGAGTACTGGTTATCCAGGTGTGTTCACCTTGTGGAAAGTCATTGAGCTGTACGGTCTTTTTTTTTTTCTTTTTTCTGAGATAGAGTCTTGCTCCGTTGCCCAGGCTGGAGTGCAGTGGCGCAATCTCAGCTCACTGCAACCTCTGCCTCCCGGGTTGCAGCTATTCTCCTGCCTCAGCCTCCCAAGTAGCTGGGATTACGGGTGCCTGCCACCATGCCTGGCTAATTTTTGTATTTTTTAGTAGAGACGGGGTTTCACCATATTGGCCAGGCTGGTCTCCAACTCCTGACCTTGTGATCCACCTGCCTCAGTCTCCCAAAGTCCTGGGATTACAGGTGTGAGCCACCGCGCCTGACCTACGGTCATGATTTGTGTGCTTTTCTGTACGTGTGCTATACTAATACAACTTTTAAAAACTACGATATATTTTAACTTTAAAAAGAGAAAGAAAAAAGAGGGCAGGTCCTCAAAAGCTAAGTCATTCTTAAAAGAAAATCTAAGGCTGGGCATGGTGGTGTACGCCTGCAATCCCATCTGCTCAGGAAGCTGAGATAGGAGAATTGCTTGAGCTCAGTAGTTTGGGATCAGGTGGGAAAAATAGCAAGACTCTGTCTTTAAAAAGTAAATAAATACATAAATAAATGAAAAAAATCTATAAAGGGAACACACCATAACAATCATTAAGGATTATCTGAGTCACAGTAATTTTTTAAAGTATGATTCTGGCAGCATAGTAGACCAACAGAACAGAAAAGAGAGAGCTCACAGGCAGACCCATATATCTAGGGGGACTTACTATGTCATAAAATGTCACCACAAATCATTAGGGAAAGAATAAATTATTTAATAGCTAGTGTTAGGAAAACTAGACCACTAGCAGAAAAAAAAAATAATGCTGAATTACTGTCTGGCACCAGATGAGTGAACCCAAAATAGATTAAAGGTCTAAAGTTATTAGAAAATATAAAGAAATATTTCTGTGACTTGTGATAGGGGAAATTTTTTAACAAAATCTCAAAAGCACAAACAACAAGGCTAAAACTTGATGAGTTTGATTATATTAAAATTAAGAATTTCTGTTTAGTGAAAGACATCATGGAAAAAAGAGATTGAAGTAATGGAGAAAGTCGTTTGCAATACCCAGAACTGACAAAGGATTAATATGTAGAAAATGCAAGAGGCATTTGATATCAACCAAGAACAAGGTAAGTCCCACAGAAAACTGAGCAAGAGATACAAAGAGATTTATAGCATTGGAAAGCCACATGGCAATAAGGCATGTGAAATGATGGTGAAACTCATCAGTAATCAGAACAATACAAATTAAAGTGACAAAGAGCTATCACTTAATAAAATGATTGGCAAAACCTAGTAAGCTGTAAAATGACAAATGTTTACAGGGATGTGAGAATACCTGAATCCTTATGCACTGCTAGGAAATGTGGTCAGAGGCCATCAATCTGGAGATGATCCGGTACTTGAGTATACTTTATGACCCAGGAATTCCATTCCAGGAATATATTCAAGGAACTCTCACATGGGTTTATATGGAGAAGAATTTTACTTTAATTATTGCAACATTGCACCTGGCAGCAGGAAGCCATAGGCAATATTCGTGCATGATTCTGACATCAGATAAGTCAAATGTACTCTTTTTAAAATTCACACATGCCCACACATGTGCACGTACAGACAGTTACAAAACTCAATAGTTATAAAACTCAATAACCTTAAGAAAAACAAAGTCTTCCTTTCTTTAGATTTGATTTGCTGAACCTATTCCCAATTCCAGTCAACGGGTCTCATGTTGTTCTTGAGTCATAGCTCACCCACTGCACCCATAACTTACCATGCTGAGTTTGGATAGCATGAATTTTTTTTTTTTTTTTTTTTTTTTTTTTTTTTTGAGATGCAGTTTCGCTCTTGTTGCCCAAGCTGGAGTGTAATGGCATGATTTCGGCTCACTGCAACATCTGCCTCCTGGATTCAAGCAATTCTCCTGCCTCAGCCTCCTGAGTAGCTGGGATTACAGGCACATGCCACCATGCCTGGCTAATTTTTTGTATTTTTTTTTATTTTGGGGAGAGACAGGGTTTCACCATGTTGGCCAGGATGGTCTCGATCTCCTGACCTTGTGATCCACCTGCCTCGGCCTCCCAAAGTGCTGGGATTACAGGCATGAGCCATCACGCCCAGCTGGATAGCATGATTTCCAAAGCCAGCTTTCTACCAAGATCCTCATGTCATAAGAACTATGCCTTTGCATTTTTTTTTCTACAATCCGAATTTCTAGTGCAGGAGCAAGCTGGTTCCTCCGGTTATCCTGCAAGCCTTGAAGCCACATGCGGCTCCTCTCTGTCCTCCTTCAGAGATCCTGGAACTGCTTTGAAATGAGAGCTTAAGCAGGAGCTCAGGCCCTATCTATAGACTCCCATGGTGGCTGCTCACTGGAGTTTCAGAGCACTGGCCACCTGGATCCTTATCTCCTTTCCTTCCACTTTGAGCCACTTGTAATTTCAGTTTAGAGCCATCACCAGCCTTTGGTTTTGATCAGGATAGGAGCCTGCTGACTTCTATTGGACCCTGGATTTTGTGTAGTGGGATGTGGTCTTAGTGGCAGTGGGGCACATTTTTTAGGACCCTGCTATAGGTGGCTCACTGATTGCCAGGTTCTGCCCATCCCATATGTCTTTTATGCTTAAATAATAAGCAGCCACATTCCCCAGAGTCATGGTTGGCTGAACAATGGCCTCAGAAATATAACCTTGTCCTAATCCTGGGAACCTGTGAATGTCTCCTTGTATGGCAGAAGAGACTTTGAAGATATGATTAATTTAAAGATCCTTAGATGAGGAGATTCTTCCAGAGTATGTGATGGACCTCATGTAATCACAGTTGTCCTTCAAGAGAAATGAAGGCGTCACCAAGTGAGAGGAGACAGCAGTGTAGCGACAGCACTGATTGGACTGATTTGCTTTGAAGGTGGAGGAAGCGGCCTGCTATTGAAACAGGAGAGCCCCCCGATTCCCCTCACAGGATGTGCAACAGGGATATGGCTCACCTGTTTGGTTGCCCCACAGCTCAAACTCCTAGGGGTGCATGCAGACAGGGAGGCACAGAGGCTGGGATGAGTGCTTTGGGCTATCGACCCTGCGGTAGTGTTTAGGAGTGGGTGCCTGTAACTCTAGTGTTACCATGCTCTTTCAGCTTTGCCATCTACAGATGGCTTGTGTGTTAATCTCAATGGACCGTCTGCCTTATCGCCAACGGCAGAAGGCCAGTGTGACAGCCTTTTGTATCCCAAGCTCTTGCCCAGTGTCCCGAAAGAATCGGATCACACAGGGCTCAAAGGATGAGTGCAAGGTTTTATTATGAGGAGGAGGTGGCTCTCAGTGAGATGGATAGGGAGCTGGAAGGGGAATGGAGTGGGAAGGTGGTCCTTCCCCGGAGTCAGGCCACCCAAGTGCCGGACTCTTCTCCGACCACCTCCGGCGAGACTCCTCTTGGTGTCCAGGCATCCCTCCTCTTCTTTCTCTGCTGCATCGTTCCACCATCACTGGTCTGCTGATCTCTCCTGGTGCTTGGAATTTGGGGCTGATATGGAGGCAGGATAGGGGGAATGGCAGGCTAAAAGGCCAGTTTGAGCATAAAAACAGAATGCCTGTTCTCATTTAGTGCTGTGGGTCTCCAGACTTGAGGGTGGGGCCCTTGCCAGGGAACCTCTCTCTTCTACTCAGTATTTCACTGCCTCCTGTCCATATCACTATGGTTTTAAAGATGGTGTCCTCTCCAAAACTCATGTTCAAACTTAATCCCCAGTGCAAGATTATAAAGAGGTGTGGCCTTTAGGAAGTTACTGAGTCATGAGGGATTCAATTCCATGAATGGGATCAGGTACTCTTATGAAAAGGCTTGTTAAAGGGAGTTTGTCCCTTTTCACTCCTATTTCTTCTGCATAGGAAGACACAGTGTTCCTTTCCTCCGGAGGACGCTGCAATAAGGCAACACTGTGGAAGCCAAGACTGAGCCCTCATCAGACACTGAACCTGCTGGTGCCTTGATCTTGAACTTCCAGCCTACAGAACTATGAGAACTGAGTTTCTCTTCTTTATAAATTACCCAATCTGTGGTATTTTGTGATGGCACCACAAACAGACTACAAATAGGCTAAGACTGAACCACAAGCCAATAAATAAAGATAGCCTCTTTAAGTTGGAAAAGGCAAAAAAAACCCCACATACTCTCCAGTGGAGCCTCAAGAAGGAACCAGCCCTGCCAACACCTTAACTTTAGCTAGTGAAACTTACTTTGGAATTCTGACCTCTAGAACTGTAAGAGAATAAACTTGCATGGATTTAAGCCAATAAATTTGTAGTAATTTATTACAGCAGCAATAAGAAACTAACATACCCAATAATCGCTCTCAAGATGTTACACCAAAGACCTCCTAGCCATAAAACCCAATGGTCTTTTCTTTTCCTCTTTCTTAGAGGCTCTTGGGAGCCCGCCAGATATAGTCGTGGAAAGAACATGAGTTTTAGAAGGGGGGAAAAAACCCAGACCTGGTTCTAATTACTATTTCTATGCAAGAATTCTTTCTTGGCATTTCTCAGAAAATTTAGATTTCTCCAAATCCTGAAAATCAGTTGAAAACTTGGGGAAGTATTATAATTCTGTAGCATGAACTGAAGCTTATCAATATAGGAGACATGCATTCACAATTGAATCAGTTTGGCTTGTGGCTGTTGCTGTGTTGTGCGTGTATGTTTCTGGCCTTGTGTGACGCTGACAATAAGTCACATTGGCACAGAAAATAAATGTTAATAAGCTTATACCCATATCATGCTCCATTTAAATTCTATGAATGCTGTTCTAAGAAATACCAAGTTTTAGAAGCACATACATCCTTACGTTGGCACATTTCTACATGGGATTCTTTGTAGTTCTGTTAAGCTTGCTAGGAAATCCAAATGTTACATTATTTGAATACCTCTCGATACCATTTCCTACCATTTTCTAGTATTTGAACATTCACTATACTTCATAAACGCTACTAAATACTTCTCATTTGTCAAACATACCTTCCAAAGATAGACATAATCATAAGTAAAGTGTATGAAAATGTTGAAATTATTTTTAAATAACTTATGATTGCGGAATTCCTGAGAAATCTTGTAAATTATGGTATCTTATTCCCGAATCCTCCAAATTAGTACCTGTCAGGAATTTTAAAACACTAGTTTAAATCCCTGCCCTACCATTTTACTAGTAGTAGAGTCTTGAGCAAATTATTATAAGGTTAGATATCCTTATCAAAAAGGGAAAATAATATCATTTGGATTTGTTGCAAGGATTAAGTAAGATTATATATGGGAAGTGCCTGAGAGACAAGTTAAAAAAAAAAACAGTTCACAAAAGTATGAGAGTAAATTTTCATGACCTTAGATTGGGTAAACAGATTCTTACACACCAAAAACATAACCAACTAAAGATAAAATAGATAGATTGAAGTTCACCAAAGTTAAAAATTGTATGCATCAGAGAATATTATCAAGAAGGTGAAATGATAACCTGTAGAATGGGAGACAATATTTGCAAATTATAAGGGACGTATCTGATCATCAAACCAGAATATATGAAGAACTCCCGACTCCCAACCACAAAAACACAAACAATGCAATAAAAAAATAGGCAGAGGGATTTCCAGTTTCCTGTACTGCTTGGAAGTTGCCAGCGTGTCCTAATAACAAGTAAAAGGCTGAAAAATGGAAAAATCAACAACTCTTCCTGGATCCATAAAAGAAGCGAGGCTTCACAAGCACAGCACTGCCCCAGAAATTGGAGAGACAGATAGGCCAATGCAGAGAATTGCAACTTACCAGAGCAGAAACCAGTAAGTGTCCCGCCTAATTGTAATTGACAAATTCCTGGAGGCTCAGTAGGAACAAGCCTGAACATTAAAAACTCCAGGAGACCCAGTCATAGGCGTCTCCATCCCTTTGTGAGTTTTACCTCCAGGAGTTTCACCAGGTTCTTACAGTAAATGGAGAAGAATCTCTTCCCACTTCTGAGGGTGGGAGAGAAAAGGAACCAGAACACTGCGTTCTTCTTAACAAGGTCTGCCTCAGGAAAATCTAGTTAGTTAATCAGAGCCCAGGCTGCTGGGGCTTTATCAGAGCCTAACTGACCTTGGGGAAGGGAAATACCAAATGCCAGCCATCAGCCGCTCAGACCTTCCACCTGGGAGAGGAAAAATGCCAAAATCCAGCCCACGCAAGCCATCCAGCCTCACCAAAGGAGGAAGAAAAACACTGAGAAACACTTGTGAAGTTCACAATCAGAGGCATCAGGTCACTAAAAGTCCTAATCAAAAAACTATAAAATCATCCTCTTTCCCCTTCGCCTTACCACCACATTACTAACGGTCTACGTACAGCAGTTTCTGTTACAATAAAACTGACAAACTTCTAGCCAAGTAAACTGCAAGGAAAAATAGATGCATCTGCTATTAGTGTTGGAGACTTCAACAGCTTTCTATCAGGAACAGGCCTGGCAGGCAGATAATCAGTAAGAACGCAGTGGAACTCAATACACTATCAATCAAGTGACTATAATTGACACCTGTAGACGTACAACGGCCGAATACACTTTCTCCTCAAGCTCACATGAAATATTTACTGGGTTTGACCATATTTTAGGCCATAAAAATACATATTAACACATTTAAAAGAAATCATAAAATGTCCGCTTTCAGACCGTAATAGAATTATACTAGAACTCCAGAACAAGAAGATAACTGGAAAGCCTTAAAATCCTCAAAATACAGATTAAACAACACACTTCTAAATAACACATGAGTTACAGAAGAAGTTGCAAAAGAAATTTTAAAATGTTTTGAACTAAATGAAAGTCAAAACCCAACTTATCAAGACAGAAAAGTACTTAGAGGGAAATTTATAGCATTGAATGCATATGATAGAAGAGAAGAACAGTGTAAAATCAATAATCTAAACTTTCATTTTAGAAAACTAGAAGAGCAAATTAAATCCAAAATAATTTGAAAAAAAAGAAATAATAAATAATTAGAGCAGAAATCAGTGACGTTGAAAACAGGAAATTAATAGAAAAATCAATGAAACCAAAAACTAATTCTTTCATAAAATCAATAAGACTCTAGGCTAACTTTTTTCTTAGGCTAGCAAAGAAAAAAAGAAGATCCAAATTACTAATATCAGAAACAAAAGAGAGGACATCACCATAAATCCCATGAACATTAAATGTATAATATAGAACTATTATAAACAATTTTATGTCCACAAATTGTATAACCTAGATGGAATAGGTCATTTCCCTGAAAGACACAATCTGCCAAAACTTGCACACACAAAGAATAATTAATCTAAAGAGCTCTAGGTATGTTAAAGAAATTGAATCAATAATTAATAATCTACCAAACACAAAAGCACCAGGCCCAGATGAGTTCACCAGTGAATTCTACCACACCTTTAATGAAATTATACCAATTCTCTACAATATCTTTCAGAAGAAAGCAGCAGAGGAAATACTTCCTATGTCATTCAATGAGACTAGCATTACCTTAAGAACAAAACCAGACAAAGACATTATAAGAAAAGAAAACCATAGACCAATATCTTTTATGAATATAGATGTAAAAATTCTCAACAAAATACTAGCAAATCAAATCCAACAACGTATGAAAGAAATTATACAACAGAACAACCAAGTATAATTTATCCCAGGTATGCAAGGCTGGTTCAAAATTTGAAAAACAATTAATGTAAGCCATCACATCCATTGGATAAAGAAAAAAACACATGAGCATATGAATAGGTGGAGAAAAGGCGTTTGAAAGCATCCAACACCCATTAGTGATTAAAAAAAAACTCTCAGTAAATGAGGAAAAGAGGAGGATTTTTCTCAGTTTGATAAAGAATATCCACAAAACCTATTGCTCACATCATATTTAATGGTAAGAAACTCAAAGCTTTCATGCTAAGATCAGGAACAAGGCAAGGATGTCCTCTCTCACCGCTCCTTTTCAGTATCATACTGGAAGTCCTAGCTAACGCAATAAAACAAGAAAAAAAAAGAAAATAAAAGTTACATCAATTAGAAAACATAAAACTGTCTTTGCAGATGACATAATTGTCTATGCAGAAAATCCAAAAGTATCAGCAAAAAAAAAAAAAAAAAAAAAAAAAAACTCCTGGAACTAATAAGCACTTACAGTAATTTTGCAGGATACAAGGTTAATATAAAAACTTTTTTTGAGATTGGAATATTTGCAGTCTACTTACCAGTTCAGTATCCCTAATCCAAAATTCTGAAATCTGAAATACTCTAATGGGCATTTCCTTGGAGCATCATGTTGGCACTCAAAAAGTTTTAGATTTTAGAGAATTTTGGATTAGGGATAAGCAACCACTATAAAGTTACAGATAGATCAATGGAACATAAAAAAGGGTCCAGGAATAGACCCACATAAATATAGTCAACGGATTTTGACACAGGAGAAAAGACAATAACTTGGGACAAAGATAGTCCTTCCAACAAGTGGTGCTGGAACAACTTGCCATCCACAAGCAACAAAATGAAACAAAACAAAACAAGAATATAGACACAGATTTACACCTTTCACAAAAATTTACTGAAAATGGATTGTAGATCTAATTATAAAATGTAAAACTATAACACTCCTAGAAAGTAACATAGGAGAAAATCTAGATGGTCTTGAGTTCGGTGATGACTTTTAAGTGCAATATTAAGGGCACTGTCCATGAAAGAAAATATTGGTAAGACAGACGTCGTTAGAGACTTCTGCTTTCTGAAAGACACTGTCAGGAAAATGAAAAGATAAGCCGCAGACTGGGAGAATATGTTTGCAAAAAACTTACTTGATAAAAGACTGTTACCTAAAATATACAAAGAATTCTTGAAGTCAACAATAAGAAAATGGACAACCTGATTAAAAAGTGGGGCAAAAGATCTGAACAAATACCACACCAAGGAGGATATAGATTGAGTATCACTAATCTGAAAATCTGAAATGCTCCAAAATCTAAAACTTTTTCAGTGCTGATATGATGCTCAGAGGAATCGCTCGTTGGAGCATTTCAGATTTCAGATTTTCAGATGAGAAATGCTAAACCAGTAAGTATACTGCAAATATTCCAAAATCTGAAAAAAAGTCCTAACTCTGAAACACTTCGAGTACCAAACATTTCAGCAACGAACACTTGACCTGTGCACACATGGCAAATAAGCATACGAAAAGATGCTCCACATCATATATCATCAGGGAAATGTAAATTATAACAACAATGAGATATCACTGTATACCTATTAAAATAGCCAAAATCACAACACTGACAACACCAAATGCTGGTGAGGATATGGGGCAACAGGAACTCCCATTAATTGATAGTGGAAATGCAAAATGGTACAGCCACATTGAAAGATAGTTCGGTGATTTCTTACAAAACTAAACATAACATTACTATACAATCCAGCAATCATGCTCCCTGATATTGACCCAAAGGAGCTGAAAACTCATATACACATCAAAATCTGCACACAGATGTTTATAGCCTCCTTACTAATCATTACCAAAATGTGGAAGCAACCGAAGTGTCCTTCACTGAGTGAATGGATAAACTGTGGTATACTCAAACAATACAATATTATTTGGTGCTAAAAAGAAATGAGCTATCAAGCCATGAAAAGACATAGGGAAAACTTAAATGTATATTACTAAGTGAAAGAAGTCAACCTTAAATGGCTAAATATGGTATTTCTACAACTTTAGGAAACTCTGAAAAAGGGACAACTATGGATACAAGAGAAAAATCAGTGGTCGCCATAGGTTAGGGGGAAGAAAGGATGAACAGGTGAAACCCAGAGAATTTTTAGGGCAGTGAAACTACTTTGCAGAATAGTGCAATGGTGGATATATGTCATTAGCCATTTGTCCAAATCTACACATTCTATAACACTAGGAGTGTCATAATGCAATACTAATGTTATGCTATGTAGAATCCTAATGTAAAGTATGGATGCTGGATGATAATGAAGAGTCAATGCAGGTTCATCAACTGTGATAAACATACCACTCTGGTAGGGAATATTGATAATAGGAGAGGCTGTTTATGAATGGAGGCAGGTAATACATGGGAAATCTCTGTACTCTTCACTAAATTTTGCTGTGAACTTAAAACTGCTCTAAAAATCCAGTCTATCTTTTCAAAAAATAGGTAAAGGATTTGAATAGATATTTCTACAAAGAAGATATACAAATGGACAGTAAGCACATGACAAGATGCTTAGTATCCTTAGTCATTAGGGAAATGCAAATCAAAAAATGAGATAATTTCACACCTACTGGAATGAGTATAGGAAAAAACAAACAGAAAATGGAACATAACAACTGTTGTCAAGAATGTTGAGAAATTGGAGCCCTCTTACATTGTTGATGGGAATTTAAAACGGTGCAACTGCTGTGGGGAACACTTTAGTTGTGCCTCAAAAATCTAAATGTGATGTTTCTATGTGATCTAGCAATTCCAATTCCAAGTATGGCATATGCCCAAAAGAATGGCGAGCAGGAACTCACACAGATACTCATTGCAGCGTAGTCACATAGCTAAATGGTGGAAAGACCCAAGTGTCTTCCAACACATAAATGGATACACAAAACGTGGCATCAACACAGTGGAATATTATTCAGAAATAAAGGGGAATGAAGTTCTCAAATATCCCATTATATGGATAAATCTTGAAAACATTTATGCTAAGCGAAATATGCAAGACACAAAAGGACACAATTTGCATAAATCCATTTATATGAACTATCTAGAATAGACAATTCATAAGACAGAAAATAGAGGCGCCAATCAGAGAAGCTCCAGGATTCCCACCACACTCCTATAGCCAGAAAAACCTCAGTGATGGTTGGACTTTGTGAGATTTTGCTTGAGCAAAGGGTTCCATGGTTGGGAAACTTGGAAGCCACCTTCTCACCAGAGCTGTCCCCCGAGTATTAACTATCCCGTCTTAGCAAAGATATTTTTTACCTTTACCCTATAAAGTTTCTTTTGTTGTTTTATTTTTCTCATAACAAAAGAAGACTTGAAAAAAGGACATATAGAAAACCACATCCACTCTAATGCAGCATGAGATAGTGATCCCACAAGCATCACTATCTTTTTTTTGTGTGTGAGACAGAGTCTCACTCAGTCACCCAGGCTGGAGTGCAGTGGCACCACCTCGGCCCACTGCAACCTCCGCCTCCAGGGTTCAAGCAATTCTCCTGCCTCAGCCTTCCAAGTACTTGGGATTATAGGCACCAGTCTCCACGCCCAGCCAATTTTTGTATTTTTTGTAGAGATGAGGTTTCACCATGTTAGTCAGGCTGATCTCACACTCCTGACCTCAGATGATCCACCTGCCTCGGCTTCCTGAAGTGCTGGGATTACAGGCATGAGCCACCATGCCTGGCTACAAGCATCGCTATCTAATGCTCCATTCACAGAATGGAATCGGACAGCCCCACTCCCCCTGTTCCTTTAACTTTACGTGTCTTCAGTCCTAAATTATAGGGCAGAAGGAAGGGGCCCACGCTAGACGTCTGCAGATGAAGACATGTGAGAGAAGAATGGGATTTCAGTCTTATTTAAATAGTGGCAGTTCAACCTGGCGGAATGGGAGGATGCCGGAGGGAAGACGCTACCTCTTACTTTGTTTTTCTACATTCAGAGAGTCTTAGTTTTTAAATTTTTAAAATTTCAATTTCTAATGTTTATGGATACATAGGTATACATATTTATGGGATGCTTGTGACATTTTGATACAAGCATACAATGTGTAATAATCAATTTTAAGTCATTGGGTTATCCGCCAGCTCAAGCATTTATCATTTTGTGTTAGGAATATTCAAAATGTACTCGTTATTTTGAAATAAACCAAAATTTTTATTGAGCTTTTGAACACTGTATTTTATTCTATCTGACTATATTTTTGTACCCATTATCCAACCCCTCTTTGTCCCTCCTCCCTACTACTCTTACAGTCAGAAATTCTTTTTGCTTTTTTTTGAGACAGAGTCTCGCTCTGTCTCCCAGGCTGGAGTGCAGTGGCATGATCTCAGCTCACTGCAACCTCTGCCCTCCCGGGTTCAAGCAATTCTTCTGCCTCAGCCTCCTGAGTAGCTGGGACTACAGGCACGCACCACTGTACCTGGCAAATTTTTGTATTTTTAGTTGAGACGGGGTTTCACCATATTGGCCAAGCTGGTCTTGAACAGCTGACCTCCTGATCTGCCCGCTGCGGCCTCCCAAAGTGCTGGGATTACAGGCATGAGCCACTGCGCCTGGCCCAGAAATTCTTAAATCCCTCCAGTCGGGAGTGGAAAAGAAGTGGGTGGTTTTGAGTCGGCCCTGACCAGACAATGGCAGCCATGGGCCCAGGTTTAGCATGAGAAAGGCCAAGTATGGGCCCCGCTACCCTCAGCGGGTTGACTTTTCTGTTTGCTTTTCCTCACAATAGATTCATTGCAATGGGAGACTCGAGCTGTCACCATAAAATACTAGCACGAGGCAGGGCCTACTGCAGCGTTAACCTTATCTGAGAGGCATTATGCGATCAAGGGAGGCTTGGCAACCTTCCTGCGCTCTGCTCCACAGAGCAGGCTGAAGTGCTGATTTTCACTTCTCTAGCTCATTTTGACTCAGCTAAATGAAGGAATAGCAAACACAATGTCAGTGTGATGACTGAAAGGACACAAACCAGATACGGGCTCGCTAAGTTAAGTACATTCAAAGGAGAAATATTTATATTTTACATTTTAAATAGTTCCCGAGAGTTGCACAATATGTTTTCCATCTCACTTGTGTTTAAGAACTTATCATACATGAAAAGCAAAGCAGCCCTCTCAAGCTGTGGATTCAAATGATAGTGATTTTCTTATCGTATAGATCAAAATAACAGACTCAGAACACGAACAGAGCTTTCTGTGCAAAGACACGGAACACAGATCACTCAGAAGACAAGGTAAACGATTGCGCTAATTTTGAGGCTACATTCTGTGGTGAGGCCTGGCTCTTTGGATACAAGCTGCTGAAAGGTAACATATGTCCCCACACTTCTCCTGCATAATCATGAAATGCAAATACAGATTTTCTGGAACGTGTTTCCTGAGACTCTGGGGGAATGATATCCAGATTTGGGCAAAGGGGGAATGAGGAACAATCTGGGACTCTCACAGAGGGAAGGAGAAAGGCAGGAACATTTTTAATAAAAAGCTTGACCTACACCACACAGTGTGAAGGGAAATGAGGTTGTTTTGAACGGCAAGTCTCTTGAGAGAGAATGGCGATTTTTCAAGACCACTATGTGACCAGAAAGAGGAAAGGGACATGTGTCGTTGGGTTGCTCTCTAGAAACAAAGGACCACCCAAGCAGATGAAGAGAGAGAGAGAACTGGATGTTAGGGAATTGAATGAAATTATTATCGGAGGAAAGGAGGGAAAGAGGTAACATGCAGAACAACGCAACAGTAAGTCACACCTCTCATTTCCGTCATGGGGTGCATCCATGGAAAATACCAGCACAGTTCGCTGTGACAGTTAAGTGTAGCGGCCGCAGGAGTCAGCCTGCCGGGGCTGGGTCCCAACCTCACTACTTTCTAGCTGTGTGACTTGGCTGAGTTCCCTGATCTCTGTGATTAAGTAAACGTAATCTCTGTGATTAAGTGAATGGAGGAAATATGAGTATTGACCTTTTTTCACTTTAAGAAACACATATAGCACTTATTGTATGCCAGAAATGATTCTAAGTACTTAAAAGTATGTCGCTTAACAAGGGAGTTATATTCTGAGAAATCCATCAGTAGGCAATTTCGTGGTTGTGTGAACATCATAGCATGTGCTTACACAAACCTAGATGGTGCGGCCTACGACACACCTGGGCTAGATAGCACAGCCCATTGCTCCAAGGCTACAACCTGCACAGCACGTGACTGTGCTCAATTCTGTAGCAACTATAACACAATGATAAGTATTTGTGTATCTAAACATATCTCAGCATAGAAAAGGTGTGGTCATAATATGGTGTAGAAGATTTTTTTTTTCTGACACAGAGTCTCGGTCTGTCTCCCAGGCTGGAGTGCAGTGGCGAGATCTCAGCACACTGCAACCTCTGTGTCCCAGGTTCAAGCAATTCTCCTGCCTCAGCCTCCTGAGTAGTTGGAACTACAGGTGCCCGCTACCACGCCTGGCTAATTTTTGTATTTTTAGTAGAGACGGGGTTTCACCATGTTGGTCAGGCTGGTCTCAAACTCCTGAACTCACGATCTGCCTGCCTCAGCCTCCCAAAGCGTTGGGATTACAGGCGTTAGCCACCGCACCCAGACTTAGAATACTTTTTAAAGTCCACCTGTCTGGGGCACTTACCAGGAATGGAGCTTGCAGGACTGGACTTTGCTCTGGGTCAGTCAGTGACTGAGTGGTGAGTGACTGTGACGCCCTAAGACATTACTGTTGTGAAAGGAAAATAAATCTTGGGGCCCCCACATCAGTAAACTAAAGGGAAATGTCAAGCTGGGAACTACTTAGGGCAAACCTGCCTCCCATTCTATTCAAAGTCATCCCTCTGCTCACTGAGATAAATGCATATCTGATATGAGATAAATGCATATTGTCTCCTTTGGAGAAGCTAATTGGAAACTCAAAAACATGCAACCATTGGTCTATATCTCTGTTTTGGTAGCAGTAACATGCTGTTTTGGTTACTGTAACCTTGCAGTATAGTTTGAAGTCAACCCAAATGTCCATCAATGATAGACTGGATTAAGAAAATGTGGCACACATACACCATGGAATACTATGCAGCCATAAAAAAGGATGAGTTCATGTCCTTTGTAGGGACATGGATGAAGCTGGAAACCATCATTCTGAGCAAACTATAGCAAGGATAGAAAAACAAACACTGCATGTTTTCACTCACAGGTGGGAACTGAACAATGAGAAC
Source organism: Pongo pygmaeus (assembly GCF_028885625.2). Lineage (NCBI taxonomy): Eukaryota > Metazoa > Chordata > Mammalia > Primates > Hominidae > Pongo > Pongo pygmaeus. Next base: position 18,195,033 of record NC_072381.2, on the reverse strand, counting down.
ACCTGGACACAGGAAGGGGAACATCACACACCGGGGCCTGTTGTGGGGTGGGGGGAGGGTGGAGGGATAGCATTACAAGATATAACTAATGTAAATGACAAGTTAAAGGGTGCAGCACACCAACATGGCACACGTATACATATGTAACAAACCTGCACATTGTGCACATGTACCCTAGAACTTAAAGTATAAAAAAAAAAAAAAAAAGAACGCAACCATTTGTCTCTTACCTACCTGTGATCTGGAAGCTGCCTCCCATCTTCAAGTTGTCCCGCCTTTGCTTCGAGTTGTCCCACCTTTCCGGACGGAACCAATGTTCATCTTACTTATGTTGATTTATGTCTCATGTCTCCAAAAATGTATAAAACCAAGCTGCGTTCTGAGCACCTTGGGCACATGTAGTCAGGACTTCCTGAGGCTGTGTCACCTCAACCTTGGCAAAATAAACTTTCTAAATCAACTGAGACCTGTCTCAGATATTCAGGGTTCACGCTGTACACTACTGTAGACTTTAGAAACGCTCTATACTTAGGCTGCACTAAATTTATTTTTTAAGTAATTTTGCTATGATGTTATGATGGGTAAGACATCACTAGGCAATAGGAATTTTTCAACTCCATTATAATCTTATGGGGCCACGATCATAGATATGGCATGGTGTTGAATGAAGCAGTGTTGTGAGGTTCATGACTGTGTTTACTCATCAATTCTCATAATGATACTGTGAAGTAGGTAGTAAAGGTTGTTGTGAGGATTAAATGAGATAATATGATCATTTATAAACAGTGCTCCAAATATAGAAAATGTTCAACAAATGTTGCTAGTGTTATTATTATTACGATTGCTTTTGAATGAACTCAATTTAAGCTTTACTCATTTTCTAGAAACCAGGCAGGTAAATAATATTAACAGAAGTGACAATATAATGGTAGCTGTGGTTTATTGAGTACTGATTACATGGAAGGAGCTGTGTTAGGTTCCTTACACATATGACGATCTTGCAAGGCAGAAAGTATTAGATCCATGATGGAAACTGAGGCTCAGAGAGGTTGAGGAATTTGCCCAAATTAACACAGCAAGGTTTTGGCAGGCTCCAAAACCTATGTTCTTCCCATACTTCATGTTGTAGAGGGTAGAACTAATAAACAGATGTCACCATCAGTAAACAGACTACAAAATGTAAGTTTATGAGAATTGTTGAATGATCCCTATATATGGCTGTCTGCTCTCTAAACACCAACGTGTTCATTTAAGAATAACTACCTCAGAGTAGTGGATATCTGCATATTGCCTGGAACAGTGCCAGGTACACAGCTGGTGCTTGACAAATGGAGGTGTTGCTTGTAGTGCTGGCAGTCTTTGATATGGAGGGAGTAGCTACTCCCATTATGTGATGTGGATATATTCATTCTAGAGTTGCATAAATAATATTGTTAATCTTTTTGCAAAGGAAGTTCTTGCTTAAGAGGAAGACAGTTGAAGTCTAAAAAGAAGATCAGAGCAAAAGACAGAAAACAGACTCAAAAAGGTGGTCAGGAGGGCTGGGTTTAGGGTGCAGCTCTGCCCCTCACCAGCTGCAGTGCTATGGTCAGGGCCATCCTGCTCCCTTGGTTGCCATGCCCTGGATTCTCAAATCCTCTGCTGAGCCCATAGCAAGAGCAGGAGCAGGAGCAGGAGCAATCGGTCTAGCAGAGCTAACCTTGGGGTTGGTGTTGGAATTCAGACACACCCCTCTAGGGCTGAGGTGCGGGGACCCAACCATGATCCTGGTGGGAGCCTTGGACCACAGCCCACTAGACCCTGACATCTGGATTCTTTGAGGTCCTGTGGAAGGAGGACTTCTGGAATCAGAATTGAGGCTGTGACACCTCTTTAATATCATGTCTGAACAGCTTGTATTCCCTCTCCCAACTTCCTCCTTTCCCCTCAGCTAAGCCAGCCTCTGCAAACCCCTTTCTGTTGCTTTCTCTCCTTTGCTGCTAGCCCCTTGTCATCCATAACCCTCTAACAACATATTTCTGATCACACCACATTGAGCTGTAGGTTATCAAAGCCTCCTTTGATAGCAGCCCATGATTCTGTGTAAGAAACTGTATCTGCTCACATCACACATCTATTTCAGAGAAAAATTCTGTTTGACTGTTTAGGCTCTAAGTGACCAGACTGACAATTGTCTTGATGCAGGACATAATTGGACAGTCAGACAAATGTTAGTACCTGACCTCAAATTTGATTGTGTCTTTTCTTTAAATAAATTGTCAGCAACAAAGTCATCTGTTTTGTATAGAGAATTATGGTTGCATGTACTCTCAAATGCATTCTCTCTTGTGTTCCTTACACTGAACCTGAAAGATAGATGCTATTAACCCCTTGCCAATATCTTATAAACATCAGTGGACTCATGTAAGATTAACTGCCTCAAAGTTTCATTAAAGATTAAAGGAGAAGATACACTGTCTTGCAGAGTGCTGGGTACAGAGTCAGTGCTTAACATATAAAGATGACTCTAGTACTGGCAGTGGTATGGTTGGGGGAAGTTATTTTCATTACATCATATGATGTAGATGTGAAATTTATCATCAAAGCTCACTTCTAAACTAAGATAACTAAACACAGATCCTGTCATATTTATTTTTTATTTTTAAATTTTTATCTATTTTTTTTTTTGAGACTGAGACACCCAGGTTGGAGAGCAGAGGCACAATGATGGCTCACTGCATCCTCAACCTTCTGGCCCAAGTGATCCTCCCACCTCAGCCTCCTGAGTAGTCAGGACCACAGGTGTGCATCACCACCACACCTGGCTAACTTGTCATATTTTTACCTAATTTTTAATGTTAACCATAAAGGAAGTGTCTGAGCAGTAGCAAGTCAACAATTGAGTTCTGGAACTGGCAGTAGCCTAAATAATCTGTTACTGACTCATTATCACAGCATATTAGTTCCAGGAGTTTTTTGTCAATTTTTTCAGATTCTCTACATAGATAATCATGGAATCTATAAGCAAAGGCGATTTTACATCTTCCTTCTCAATCTGTGTATCTTTTATTTCCTTTTCTTGTCACATTGCATTGGCTAGGACCTCCAGGATCATGATGTAAAAGAGTGGTGAGAGGAGACATCCTTGTCCTATTCTTGATTTTAGTGGGAAAGCTTCAAGTTTCTCACCATTGAAGCATGATGCTAGATGCAGGATTTTGCAGATGTTCTTTATCAAATTGAGGAGATTCCTCTCTATTCCTAGTTTGCTGAGAGTCTTTTTTCCATTTTTAAATCGCGAATGGGTGTAGGATTTAGTGAAACGCTTCTTCTGGATCTATTGATATAATCATATAATTTTTCCCCTTTAGCTGATACGATGGAATAATCAGTTTTCAAATGTTGATCATACTTGCGTACCTACGATAAATCCCACTTGGTCATAGTATATAGTTCTTTTTATACATTTTTTAATTATTTGCTAATATTTTGTTGAAGATTTTTCTATCTATATTTATGAGAGATATTGGTTTGTTATTAGGGTAATGCTGGCTTCATTGAGTGAGTTAGGAAGTAGTCTCTCAGCTTTTATCTTCTGGAAGAGATTGCAGATAATTGGTATAATTTCTTTCTGAAATGTTTGATAGAATTTACCAGTAAAGTCATGCGGGCCCAGTACTTTCTGTTTTGGAAGGTTATTAATGTTTGTTTCAATTTCTTTAATACTTGTAGTCCTATTCAGGTTATCTCGGTCTCTTTGTGAGTTTTGGCAGATTGTGTCTTTCAAGGAATTGGTGCATTTTATCTATTGTGAGCATAGAGCAGTTCATAGTATTTCTGTGTGATCCTTTTAATAACTGTGGGATCTGCAGGGATGTTACCTCTTTTATTTCTGATATTACTAACTTGTGTCCTGTTTCTTTTTTTTTTTTTCTTAGTTAACCTCACCAGAGATTTATATTGCTCAAGAACCAACTTTTGGTTTCTTTGATTTTCTCCATTAATTTCCTGTTTTAAATTTCAGTTTCTCTTTTATTATTTTCTTCTGCTTAACTTTGTGTTTATTTTTTCTTTTACTAGTTTCCTAAAGTAGAACCATAGATTGATTTTTGACCTTTCTTTTTTTTCTAATAGATTAAGATGATAATTTCTAAGTACTACTTTCACACATCTCACAAATTTTAATAAGTTGTATTTTCATTTTTATTTAATCAAAATACATTAGTTTCTCTTGAGATTACTTCCTTGATTCATGTGTTACTTAGAAATGTGTTGTTTAATCTCTATTTGAGGATTTTCCAGCTATCTTTCTATTACTGATTTCTAGTTTAATTCCACTGTGATCTGAGAATAGACATTATATAACTTTTATTGTTTTAAATTTGTTAAGGTGTGTTTTATGGCCCATAATGTAGTCTGTGTTGGTAAACGCTCTGTGTGTGCTTGAGAACAATGTATATTCTGCTGTTGTTGGATGAAGATGAAGTAGTCTATAGATGTCATTAGATCCAATCGACTGATGGTGTTGTTCAGTTCAACTACGTCTTTACTGATTTTCTGCCTGCTAGATCTATCAATTACTATTTATTTCTTCTATCTACTGATAGAGGCCAACTGAAGTATTCAACTACAATAGTGGGTTAATCTATTTCTCCTTGCAGTTTTATTAGTTTTTGGCTCACATATTTTGGCACTCTGTTGTTAGGCACATACACATTAAGAATTATTATGTCTTCTTGGAGAACTGACTCTTTTATTATCATGTAGTACTCCTCCTTATCCTTGACAATTTTCCTTTCTCTGAAGTTTTCTTTGTCTGAAATTAATGTAGCTACTCCAGCTTTCTGGTCATTAATGCTAGCATAGAGTATCTCTTTTGTTTTTATTTCTCTTAAAGTAAAATATACATAAAATAGAGTTTACCATTTTAACCATTTGGAAGTGTACAGTTCAGTGGTGTTAAGTACATTCACATCATTGTGTAGCCATCACCACCATCCATCTCCACAACGTTTCGCTATCTGAAACTGAAACTTTGTACCCATTTTCCCCTTCTGCAATCCCTGACAACTACCATTCTATTTTCTATCTCTGTGAATTTGACTACTCTAGATACCTCACATATAGGGAGTCATGCAATATTTGTCCTTTTGTGTCAGTTTATTTCACTGAGTATATCTTCACAGTTCACCCATGTTATAGCATTTGTCAGAATTTTATTCCTTTTTAAGACTGGATAATATTCTTTTGTATGTATACACCATTTTTTTTATTGTATTCATTCAGTGAAAATTTTTCACCTTTTTGCTGTCGCAAATATGCGATATGAACATTGGTATACAAATATCTGTTTGAATCCCTGATTTCCAAATTTTGGGGTACATACCCAGGAGTGGAATGTCATCCCTTTAATTTTAAATGTAATTAATGCATTAAATTTTTTATGTAGAAATGGTGTCTTGCTATATTGCCCAGGCTGGTCTTGAACCCCTGGCCTCAAGAGATCCTCGTGCCCTGGTCTCTCAAAGGACTGGGATTATAAACGCGAGCCACCACACCCAGCCCCTTTTAATTTTAATGTTAAATATGTGTCTTTATATTTAAACTGGCTTTCTTTATATAGTTGGGTCTTAGTTTTTGTATCCACTTTGACAATATCCTGTCTTTTAATTGATGTACTTAGATGATTGGTGTTTAAAGTGATTCATACAGTTGATTTAATATCTATCACATTTGTTACTGTTTTCTATTCATGGTCTTTTTTTTTTACTTGTTTTGTTTTGGTCTTCCACTTTTTTCTGCATTCTCTGGTTTAAATTGACCATTTTGTATGCTTCTATTTTTTCTACTCTGTTAGCATATCAAACTTCATTTAAAAATTTTTTTAGCAGTTGCTCTTAATTTTGCAATATACATTTACAACTAATCCAAGTCCTCTTTCAAATAACACTGCATCCCTTCCCATGTAGGGCAAGTACCTTAACAGAGTACTCCCAATTTCTCTTCCCATTCCTTATAACACTGCTGCCATTCATTTCAACTACCTGTAAACAATAATTACCAAATACAGTTTTGATATTATTTTAATTAAATGGTTATCTATTAGACCAATTAAGAATAAGAAAAATAAAAAATGTTATTGTATCTTCATTTATTCCTTCTTTAGTGCTCTTCCTTTCTTTATGTAGATGCAACTTTCTACTTCATTTTCTTTCTGAAGAATTTATATTTAACACTTCTTGCAAGGCCAGTCTACTGACAATGAATTCCCTCAATTTTTGTTTGTCTGAGAGAGTCTTCATGTCTCCTTTACTTTTGAAAAATAATTTCTTTAGGTGGAGAATTAGAGATTGGTGGCTTACATCCCTTGAAACGTTAAATATTTCATGCCACTCTTTTTGATTGCATGGTTTCTGAAGAGAAGGCCAATATAATTCTTATTTTTTTCCTTGCTCCTGCAAAGGAAGGTAAAAATATTTTTCTGTTGGCTTCTTTCAATGTATTTTCTTTGCCTTTTTCTGCAGCTTGAAAATGGCATGGTTAGGTGTACATTTTTTGGTATTTCTCCTGCTTGGTGTTCTCTGAGCTTTCTAGATATGGGGTTTCATGTCTATTATTAATTTTGGAAAATTTTAACTCATTATCGCTTCAAATGGTTACTGTTCTTTTTTCTTTCTTCTCCTTCACATTCCCATTATGTGCATGTTACACCTTTTCTAATTGTTCTACAGTTCTTCAATATTCTATTTTGTCTATTTTATTCTTTTTTCTCCTTGTATTTCAGTTTGAGATGTTTCTATTGACATTTCTCCAAGTTCAATGATTCTTTCATTGGCCATGTCCAGTCTATTGAGGAGGCTTTCAAAGGCATTCTTCATTTCTGTTCCAGTGTTTGGGATTTATGGCATTTCCCTCTTCCATCCTTCCCTCCCTCCCTCCGTCCCCTTCCTCCGTTCCTCCTCTCTTTCTTTCTCTTTCTCTGATTCTTTCTCTTTCCCTGTCTCTCTCTCTCTCTCTCTGTGTCTCTGTCTCTCTCTCAGGCTGGAGTGCAGTGGCATGATCACGGCTTACTGCAGCCTCGACCTGCCAGGCTTAAGCAGTCCTACCACCTCAGCCTCCAGAGTGGCTGGGACCACCGGCACATGTCACCATGTGCAGGTAATTTTTGAATTATTTGTAGAGATGGGATCTCACCACATTGCACAGGCTGGCCTCGAACTTTTGGGCTCAAGTGATCCTCTCACCTCAGCCTCCCAAAGTACTGGGATTATAGGGCACGAGCCACCACACCCAGTCCTTTTGTTCTCTTAAAAGTTTCTACCTCTCTGCTTACATTTTCCATTCATTCTTGCATGGTGTCCACTTTTTCCATTAGAGGCTTTTGTCTTTCAGTCATAGTCATAGACGTTTTAAATTACTGGCCTGATAATTCTAACATCTTTGCCATATCTTAGTCTGGTTCTGATGTTTGCTCTGTATCTTCAAACTATGTTTTTTGTCTTTTAGTATGCCTTGTAATTTTATGTTGAAAGCCAACACGATACACAAAATGAAAGGAACTGAGGTACTAGTCCTTTATCTGTCCAGGGGTTAGGCTATAATTAGTGTTTGCTGGAGCTGTAGTTGTCAGAGGCTAAAATTTCCTCTGGTATCCTTGTTCTTGTCTCCCATGTTGTCTTTATATTTCTCCGAGATGCCTCTTCTGAAATCACATGTGAGATGCACAGTGCTTACAGTTGCATGGCCTTGTTATTATACAAGAGCTCTGTTGATGTGTTGATAAGGTGTAGGGGAGGGGAAGTGTTCTAAAATCCTATGATTAGGGCTCATCCTTTTCATGAGCCCGTGTCCCTGGGCTGTGACCTCAGTTTTTATTTTCTCTCTCTTAGGTAGACAGAAAGGTTAGGGGGAGCTGGAGTTGGGCATTTCTCTTTTTCCAGGCTGGCAGTCTCTGGTATTTTTATCAAATAGGCTCTGGTAAAATGGCTTCTTTTGAGGGCAGATCTTGTTAAGAACAGAATGCTCTGGTGTATTTCCAAATGGCTACTTTCCCCCTCCCCATGCCAGAAGCACAGGGTGATTTTTCTCCAGTCTTCACTGTGAGAACCTGGTAGGGCTCCTGGAGGTAAAAATCATGCACGTGAGGGTCCTCCATGCAAAACTAGGCCATCCTAGGGTTTTAGCTCTCGAACTTCTCTAAAGTATGATTTGAGCAATTAATCAATGCCAATCTAAGTTTTTTCTGCCTTGTTACTGGATACTGGTCCTGGGTCCTGCAGTGTTTTCTGCTCCTGGGCTTCTGCTTTGGTAAGTTGCAGTTCTCTGTATCTGTCTCTTACATTTTGAGGCCAACAATTTACTCTGCGACCTTTGCTCTCTGAAGGACCTTAGAAGAATTGTTGCTTTTTGGTGTGTTTGACTTTTTTCTTCTAATGATTTCTAAGCTCCTTACATGTCAGAGTGGAATCCAGAAGTCCCATATGGCAGATTTTTGAACACATAGGCGACTTCACTCATTATCTTTTTGAAATTTTAGGTTGTTTAATAATGGCCCAATCTTCCAGAGTTCTTACATATTTTTTTTAATTTATTTTACTCGTTTCTTATTTCCAAAGCTAAATATAACATAGCAGTGCCAAAAATAATGAAATATAGGTTGTTTTTTAAAAAAGCAAAATTGTGTCATTTAAATTCCACCCCTTAGGAAATATTATGAACATTTTAGTGTATAGTCTTCCAGAAAATTTTCAATATGGATATATATGTAGTATATCATACTGTATATTCACAACGATGGAATTATATGCTCAGTTGGTAAATTGCTTTTTTACTCAATGGGTCGTGAATACTTTTTAAACTATAAATATTTGAAATATTTACTCACAATACAGGATTTTATTCTTCCAAGAATATTAGTAGGGATCCCTTGGAGACTTCTACAGGAAGAGAAGGGAGAGACCAAGAAATTAGGGCCCTGATTTCCATTCCTTGGCTTTTACCAAGGCAGTTTTAAGAGCATCTGTGCAGATTCCACACAAGTTTTTCTGTAATAAAAAGGTCTTATTGCTTAAAATATAAACCTATATACTGAAAGCTGCTGCTCTGTATGTAGATTTCTCATCTGTAGCATCATTCTCAGGAGCTGAAGGGCATTCTGTGTGAGGTTTACTTTTGACGTTTACGTAACCCTATCATCCATCATTCAAGTTGCTTTCAGCTTGATTGTCACTTTTTTAGAAGCGTCATTCTGTTGTAGACATAGTTACGTGTCTTCTTGGTTTGTGTCATCTACAAAGGTAATAGCCATGTTCTCTCTGTTGGGTCCAGTCTGTTGAGTTTGTTGAAGAAAATGAACCTAAAGAGAGAGTGACCCTTAGTGACACTTTCTAGTTTGCAGTCCTTAACCTAGGTTTTAAAAATGTAATTCTTCAAATATTTATGCTGAGGAGAATCCCAAGGGCTTTAATGTTTGGGAATATTCCTCCTTTAGAAAGTTCATTAGTTTCCCAGCTGGGCGTGGGGGCTCATTTCTGTGATCCCAGCACTTTGGGAGGCTGAGGCTGGCATATTACCTGAGGTCAGGAGTTCGAGACCAGCCTGGCCAACATGATGAAACCCTGTCTCTACTAAAAATACAAAAATTAGCCAGGGTCGTGGCGGAAGCCTGTAGTCCCAGCTATTCAGGAGGCTGAGGCAGGAGAATTGTTTGAACCTAGGAGGTGGAGGTTGAAGTGAGCCGAGATCATACCACTGCACTCCAGCCTGGGTGACAGAGCGAGACTATCTCAAAAAAGAAAAAAGAAAAAGAAAAAAAGAAAGTTCATTAGTTTCCTAAGGCTGCTGTACAACCAGTAACCACAAACTGGTAACTTCAAACAGCAGAAATGTATTCTCACAATTCTTGAGGCTTAACATCCAAAATCCAGGTGTCAGCAGGGCCAGGCTTCCTCTGCAGGCACTAGGGAAGGATCCTTCCTTGCCTCTTCCTAGCTTCTGGTGGTTACTGGCAATCTCTGGCATTCCTTGGCTTATAGCTGCATCATCCAATACTCTGCCTCTGTCCTCCGCTGGCCATCTTCTCTGTGTGTGTGTCCTCTCCTCTTCTTACAAGGACACCAGTCATATTGGATTTAGGGTCCACCCAAAACCAATACAATCTCATCCAACCTTAACTAATTATATCTGCAGAGGCCTTATTTCCAAATAAGGCTACATTCTGAGGTTCCAGCTGGACATTAATTTTGGGGAAATACTATTCAACCTACCGTACTAATGGCTTCTACAAGAATAACAGAACCTGCCATAAGCTGTGTGCTATTTGATGTGCAGTGGATGAACCACTCCTTCCACTGGGAAGAGAGTCCTTAGTTCAGGATTGAATGGCCTGTATTCAGTGAGATCTTAAAGGATCATCTAGTCTAATCTCCCATTTTTCAGAGGAGGAAGTGGAAGCCTGAAAACTCACAGACGCTAGCACTTCTGATCACTTTCTTTACCATCCCATAAATCAACAATTAGAAAACCCAGAAGGCAACGCAAAAACTTACTGCATAGGTTGCAGGTCCCGATAGGGGGATATTAACATGAACTGGAATAGTAAAAGTAACCTCAGATGACTGAGACCTTATAGGTGAGAAGGCTTGATTGAGCAGGACCAGGGAAGATTGTAAAGATTAAGATTGCTGGACTAGAATTCAGAGATCTAGAATTTAGTCTTAGGTAAACTCCTTTCCAGAGATAAGAGCTTAGGTAGTAATTCAGACTCGCTGAACCCCAGTTTCTCTATGCAGAAGGGGTGGGAGGTAGAGATTAGTATAACAGACTCTGGAGCTTACTTCAGCTCTGTAAATTTGAGCAAGTTAATTGACCTTTCTGGGCCTCAATTTCTTCGTCTGTAAAATGGAATTGAAAACCGCATTACACCTATAATCACAGGGTTCTTAGAATTAAATGAGTCTCATAAAGCACTGTTAGCAGTATCTGGTATATAATAAGTGCTATAAAAATACTTGCTATTACATCACCAATATAAATCAAAGAGTTGGATTAAATCTCTGAAGCTGGTTCCAGGGCTAGCACTATGTGATACTGTGGGCTGTCTATGATCACTCTACATACCCTGAAATTTAATGGAAATGCTGAGACCGTGAGACCCAGTGAGCAGACGCCCTGTTTACCTTGATGGTCTTAGACTCTTTTCAGAGGTGGTTTGATTTCCTCAGCAGGTGCATTGCTAATAGGAGAAATTAGTTGAACTGCTTTTTGTCTTCCCTGAGTTGAAATCAAACTGTGACAATAACAATGACCTCAGATAGTTTCTTCTCTGTGAGTCTCCATTATTCAGCCTTAGAAGTGTAACTGGAGTGGAACATAATGGATTTTCAGTTGTTACGAGAGATAAAGAAGAAGAGAGAGGGGCTCATGCTGCTTGTAAGCCTGGAAGAATGGGCAGAATGGGGCACACCAGAGGGGGCCCCCATGTCTCCAGCTCTGGAAGTTGAGTCAATATGAAAAAACATTCAGGACAACTTCAAAGGGCTGGTGGGAGCTGGTTTGGAGAGCTTATTGAAGATTGCAGTTATATAAAAAGGTTTGGTCTCCATTTTCCACCAAGAAAAAAAAAAAAGTCTCATTGACCAAAGGTACAGCACTGAGAGGTAAACTGTGAAACTGTGATGAAAGAAGGGAGGACCGATGGTGATGATGATGATGTTAGTGATAACAAATTAACATTTATTGAGCCACTAGTATTTTCCAGGCACAGTGCTAAGTGCTTCACGAGCAGTATCCCATATTGACCTTACCAGAATTCTGTGAGGGAGGGTCTCTTTTTAGCCCTATTTTACATAAGAAGAAACTGTTGTTCTAAGAAGTTACAAGGCTATTAGGCAGTGTAGCTGGGATTTGAACCAAAATTGTAGTTTAGAGCCTGAATTCTTAATGACTGCCTAGAACCCAACTGATTAGTGCCGTCTACCCAAGTGGTTAGTAGCCTCATGACCCAGCCCTTCCTTTCCAGTTTAGGTGGGGAAATGAAATTGTAAATGTGCAGAACCCAGAGAGGTGTGTCTCATAAGAAGAGGCACAGTCTCACCTCCAAATCTGGGTTCTGGGAAGTGGGGGAGGGATTTGTAGTGACCACAATTGATGGACACGTTTATCTAAGACTTCTGTCCTGTCCAGCATAAAGCAGTGGAACCAGCTTCCCAGGCTCTGCTCTCAGCACTACAGAAACATGGGCCAATTCCCCATCCCTAAAGATGGCCCTGTCTATGGATGATAGATGTTCACATAAGATTTCTGTGTGATATGCTCTTTGATTTTTCTCCAGAAGCATTTCTAGTTCAGAGAAAGAAATAACAATGACAAGTCAATCACCAAGTCGAAATACAGTGGAATGCTAAGTTTAAGCCTGGGAAACATAAATACCCGAATGCTATTGAGAAATCTGGTTTCAAGGAAAACACCATTCACCCCAAAGATCAGTGAGTAACACATAACTTAAATAGCTTAAAGCGATGACGCTATGGAGAGTCAAATTTAGACTCTGCACATATTTAGAAAGAAAATAGTTGCCATCATCCTTTTATTCTTGCCACTCAGTTTTGAGGAATAGTGATTTTCTAGCAATTCTAAGTCTGCTTGTGGCTGGAGGTCCATCTCAGGCTAGGGTTTGTTATCTGGAACCTGAACTCCTTGGAAGAACACAAAACCAGCGATAAGGCAGAGGAGGGGAGAGATGGTGATCTAGAAAGGTGTCCCCAGGGTCCAAGGCAGCACACTGCTCTTCAAATGACTTCTGCAGATGACCACAGGTTTCTGCTTACAATAAAGGCACTTTAGTGATAGGCTTGCAAACACCCACTGACGATGTCCTCCTAAATCCTCTGACAGCTCACTTCCTTTAGGTCTCTCTGCATACTATTTCCAACCTCAGCAGGGGGTTAAACTTAACTTCCTCTAACTTGAAGGTGAGCAGCTCATACCAAGAATTTTAATTTAGCCAGCTCTAAATGACTCCAAACTTGAACTTGGAACAAAGTCGTCCATCAGAACTTTTCTAATTAAAATGGCATAAATTAATGCTTAATGTCAAAATCAGAACCTGGTCATAGAAACCCAAACACAGACAGTGCCAAGTATTTTGACCTCCACACCATGCTGACCTGTACAAAGAGATTTTTGTTCAGCTGCAGTTTATCCTCTTAAAAATTAAGGGCAAAGCTCTATGTGTCAAATCTGCTTACCTTTTAGGGAAAATATGAATATGAAAAAAACTGCTGCATGGAGTCCTAATCCAATAATTCCTGGGATTGATCTGATGTCCCATGGCAAGAAGACAAAGAAAAGGGAGTTTTAGCCCAGGAGCTCGCATCTAGCACGTGGTTTGTAGATGTGTTAGCCTACTTACTCAAAAGCACATGACTTGACTCTTGGGCAACAGAGGTGTGTGCCTAAACTTTCTTGAAGCCAAGTAGGCCCAACATCTATCACACCAGTGGTACTGAGTGGTGCCCCATCCAGCAGAAGCAGCATCACATGGAAGTGGTTCAAAATCAAGGTCACAGGCCTCACTTCAGACCTACAGAATCAGAATAGAGGGATGGAGCCCAGCAATCTGTGTTTTTGTTTAGTTCTTGAGATAGGGTCTTGCTCTGTTGCCCAGGCTGGAGTGCAAAGGTATGACCATAGCTCACTGCAGCCTTGAACTCGTGAGCTCAAACAATCCTCCCACCTCAGCCTCCCTAGTAGCTAGGACTACAGGTATGCACCACCACACTTGGCTAACTTTTTTTTTTTTGGTAGAGTTGAGGTCTTGCTATGTTGTCCGGGCTGGTTTCAAACTCCTGGTGGTCTCAAATGATCTTCCTGCCTTGGCCTCCAAAAGCATTGGGATTACAGGCATGAACCACCACGCTTGGCCAGTCTGTGTTTTTCATAGATAAGTATTCTGGTTAATTCTTGTTTGTGCCAAAGTTTTAGAACTATTGCACTATCCATTGATGATGCATGGCCTTTGCTTAAATTAAGCTCTAAAGACAACTGGAGAAGAAATCCACCTCATTTTGAAATCAAAGAAAGGTAGTTGAAAAAAAATATTGTGTTTGGGTAGGGCATAGCAAAAAACAAACAAACAAACAAAAACAAGCAAACAAACAACAACAACAAAAAACCTACTGGTGAGTAAGAGATAGGAGAGATGTTTTTGACTGAGCACCATGAGTCATTTTGGCAGTAAAATGGGCTTTTTTCCCTTGTCAAGACATATCACTTAAAAAATAAGAAAAATATAAGGCATCTGTTTTCTAAGAAAAATTTCTAAAGCCAGGGTTATTTTCTGTTTTAATACTTTTGCTAGGTTATCAGTAAATTGCATATACATTTCATGAACTTACCTACTGAAATCCTGTTCAGGATTCTGTTTCCTCAGAAAGAAGATAAAATATATCTCATGTGTTAGTGAGATTATTCCCATAAATATCCTCTGTTAAATCTGAGAGAGTTTAGCCATTCATTTACTGCCTGACTCCAGTTTTGTTATTTTAAAAATGTTAAACTTCATCTTGTGTTTCCAGCTCCCCTTCCCTGGAACAGATTTCATTTGATGACTTACATAGAAGAATGCTGACATGTTATCCTTTAGGTCTCCCAAGATGGCTTGTTCACGAGCGCTCTAGAGTCAGTGGGTGAACTATATATTGTTTTTTTAAGCGATGACTCAGAATCTGACATCCAGTAACAGAAGGTAATAAAAACCACCATATTAAAACTAGTCTTTATTACATTTGCTTGTCACTTAACTTGCTTATAGTTTATAATTGCACAGGGAAAAAAAATTAACATCAAAGAAGTTGCAGTTGATTTTATCCCAACAGGCATCTGTACACTTTAAATGCTACAAACATTCTTTCTTAGGGAAAAAATCTATTTTTTAAAGTTTACTAAAATTCATGCAGTATTTACTAACTACTTTTTAAAAAGCAAGAGTTTCATCATGGTGTTGGAAACCAAAGACAAAATTTCAATTAAGGACAGTCTGATATTCATATGTTTCCAAAAATAAAACTGCATTATAAAATTAATAAGTTAATGAATTGAAAGAGACATGCTTTGCCTAAGATAAAAAATCCTTAATTTAAAAATCACTATAGAGTGCAATGAAAGAAACAAAGTAAGACTATATAAATGCATTTTTGAAAGAGGTTGAAGATCCTAACTTATATTTTAATATTTTGCTCATATATAGCCAAGAGCAGGAGAGAAAGCCAACCTAGGATCAATCCAAAGTTTTGCAGGAGAAACATCATCCAGGGTCGTTGTGTTTGAACATGAGTCATTTCAGGAAGCTAAAAAAAGAATAAAAAACCAGAATAAGATCCAGATATATTCAACTGCTGGGAAAAGCTTGGTGGGAAAACATGAGCGACTGTTATTCAGAACTTAATAACCTTTAAAATTCCCAAAACAGTTACAAAATGCTGAATACCTACTCTACTGTGACTTTGAAATGTAAGCTAAAATTAAGCCATTTGATTGTGGTTATGAGGATCCCGGGATTGGCAAAGTTTTTTTTTTTTTCTTTTTCTTTTGAGGCAGGGTCTTTGCTCTGTCACCCAGGCTGGAACGCAACGGCTGCAATCACATTTCACCACAACCTCCTGGGCTCAAGCGATCCTCTCACCTCAGCCTTCCAGGTGTACGCCACCACACCCAGCTAATTTTTGCATTTTTTGTAGAGATGGGGTTTCCCCGTATTGCCCAGGCTGGTCTCGAGCTCCTGGACTCAAGCAACCTGCCTGTTACGGCCTCCCAAAATGCTGGGAATTACAGGCATGAGCTGCTGCACCTGGCCTTTCGTAGCAGTCTTAAAATGACATAGTTACCAACCAAAAACAAACCCAACTCTTACTTTTCAGAAAATGTTTAAATGTGAAGTAGATAATGCATGAAAATTATTATTTTGGACAGTTCTATTAGGTTTATAAAACTACTATATGCACAGGTTGATATAAGGCATATATGCATATATGACCAAGCATATATACACATATGTGGGG
The DNA here is from genome assembly GCF_028885625.2 of Pongo pygmaeus. Taxonomy (NCBI): domain Eukaryota; kingdom Metazoa; phylum Chordata; class Mammalia; order Primates; family Hominidae; genus Pongo; species Pongo pygmaeus. The sequence goes on along the minus strand of NC_072381.2, from coordinate 18,178,996 downwards.
GGAGGGAGGAAGAAAAGGAGAGAGAGAGGGATGACTAAGGTCTTCCTGATCTTTAGAACAGTAAGGACATTATGTCCTGTGGCTACATATATATGTATATATATGTATATATGTATATACATATACATATATACACACATATATATGGTGTGTGTGTGTGTGTGTGTGTGTGTGTGTGTGTGTATATATATATATAAAATTTATTTTTTTTGAGACAGAGTCTCACTCTATCACCCAGGCTGGAGTGCAGCAGTGGGATCTTGGCTTACTGCAATGTCTGCCTCCCGGGTTCAAGCAATTCTCCTGCATCAGCCTCCTGAGTAGCTAGGACTACAGGCATGTGCTGCCACACTCGGCTAATTTTTGTATCTTTTGGTAAAGACAGAGTTTCACTGTGTTGACCAGGCTGTCCTGTGGCTATATTTTATTCTCAGAGAAACACATGGCAACTATTTGATGTTTGTGAAATGGCCTAACACCATTTAGAGGGAAGGGTTCACTCACGCATCTATGTGAAGTGCCCCAAGGTGTATTTGTCTCAAATTATTTCAAAGCCCTCACCCTGAGAAGGTCAGAGCAAGCATACATCTTTCATTACACAGTCATTTCCATTGGGACACAGGCTCGTGTCAACAAGGATTGGAGATTTAACTCAATCTTGCCATTTTGGGCCAGATAATCCTTCATTGTGAGACCCCTCTCCTGTCCATTAGAGGATGTGTAGCAGTATCTCTGGCTCCTACTAGATGTCAGTTGTGTCTCTGTCCCCAATCATGGCAACCAAAAATGCCTCCAGACATAGTCAAATTTTCCCTGGGGGATAAAAATCACCTCCAGTAGAGAACGACTCAGATTATTTTTTCAGTCAAATGAATGATCAAGGACTTTAGGTTTATGGCAATAGGTTTATGGCAATAGAAAATGGTTTGACACTTTTTTTTTTTTTTTTTTGAGATGGAGTTTCACTCTTATCGCCTAGGCTGGAGTACAGTGGCATGATCTTGGCTCACTGCAACCTCTGCCTCCTGGGTTATGGCGATTCTCCTGCCTCAGCCTCCCGAGTAGCTGGGACAATAGGCATCCACCACCATGCTTGGCTAATTTTGTATTTTTGGTAGAGACAGGGTTTTGTCATGTTGGCCAGGCTGGTCTTGAACTCCTGACCTCAGGTGATCCACCTGCCTTAGCCTCCCAAAGTGCTGGGATTACAGGCATGAGCCACCATGTCCGGCCAGGGTGACAGATTTTTAAGTACATGGAGAGGAGCACCCTGAATGCTCTGTTTGAGATATTTCTTCATCTTAGGTAGTTACTTCAATGGCACGAGGGTGGTTTACTATGACCTGCCATCTGACATCTTGGCATGGAGCAATGGACTCAAAGACAAAGTAGGATCCAGAACTGCTCTCCTGGGGGGACCATTTTAAACAAATTACATGCCCTTTTGGTGTCTTTATGCCATGTTTAAACATGTTATGCTTTAGAAAAATCTTATCTGATTCATCAATTATAAATTCAAAATGCCATTTTGGAAAATCTATGGAATGTGGATAAAACAGTCTATATTTTCAATTTTGTAGTAAAGTGACAGCAAAAAGCAGCTGAAACATTTAATTTTATGTTTTATACATTACATATATGTTTTAAATTACATTTATTTAATGTTTGAACTAGACGTAATTGTTGCAAGTTTCTCATACAGTTAACAATGGATTTATGATAAACTTTCCCCATTTCCTCGTATGTGGTGAATGAATATCTTTCATTTACTAGATGCCTTGGTATTAGTTCAACATTCAGAGTGTTTTGGTTTCTAAATGCCTTGATATTAATTCAACATCTACAGTGGACATGGCAGAATTGTAGATTAAGGCTTACATGTATAGGGAAGAAATGGTATTTGTTCTCAAAGAGCTTGCATTTGATGGTACTCTTGAGGGATTAACAAGGTACATACATTGGAATTTTCCAATACTTTTTTTTTCTTTTTTTTTTTATTCAGGGTCTCACTGTTGCCCAGGCTGGAGTGCAGTGATGTGATCATAGCTCACCGTAGCCTTGAACTCCTGGGCTCAAGCAATCCTCCCACTTCAGCCTCCTGAGTAGCTAAGAATGCAGGTGCATACTACCCTACCCAGCTAATTTTAAAATTTTTAATAGAGACGAGGTCTTGCTATGTTGCCCAGGCTGATCTCAAACGCCAGGGCTCAACTGATCTTCCCACCTCAGCCTTCCAAAGTGTTGGGATTACAGGCATAAGCCACCACACTCAGGCCCAAAAACTTTGATTCTCAACAGTTTTCAGTATTTTTAAATAGTTTTGTCCAAAGCCAGACAACATAGGCCATCACCTTCCTTTGTCCCAGTAAGCTGCATCTCAAACTGCATCTGTGAGACACAATTATACTATCTGTGGTCATTTACAGGCTCAAACTTTGATTAATCTAATTTCCAAATATGGAATAAGACCTTGTGTAGTTCCCTCTCCTCCTCCTCCTCATTTTTCAAACAAGATTATTAATTATCTTTTATAAAACATGGCTGAATTAACAGCATATCCCATCTCTGTCCCTACTGCCACCTGGCTGTTCTTAGTCTTCGATAAAGTACACAGTAGAAGTGTTTTCTGGAAAGGTTTTGTTGGCAAAGACTTATAAAGTATATGTCATTTATTGAACCATCATGATTATTTTGAGTGGACTATTACGGAGAAAAGTATTTCAGGCAAGATAGAAGCATGGTAGTGAAAATGGTTCTGGTTCAAGAGATAGAATTTGAGATGACTTTTCAAATAATCAATATCTTCATGAACCTACATTTTAGAAAGCTCACTTTTGAATTTCCATCTTTGCCTCACACTTCCAGCAAGGTTCTTTGGCTGCGGAGAAGTAGATCCTAGATTAGGGTCGATTTAATCACCAAAATGTTTTAGGTACAAAAACACAGAGCTAGAATTAATATCTTATAAATTATAGCAGAATTTCAAGCTGTTTCTGGTAAATCCAAAACATGTCCCAACTATTTTTATTTATTTATTTATTTATTTATTTATTTATTTATTTATTTATTTTTGAGACAGAGTTTCACTCTTCTCGCCCAGGCTGGAGTGCAGTGGCATGATCTCAGCTCACTGCAACCTCCCCGCCTCCCAGGTTCAAGCAATTCTCCTGCCTCAGCCTCCCAAGTAGCTGGGATTACAGGCACACACCACCACACCTGGCTAATTTTTGTGTTTTTAGTAGAGACTGGGTTTCACCATGTTGGCCAGGCTGGTCTTGAACTCCTGACCTCAGGTGATCCGCCCACCTTGGCCTCCCAAAGTGCTGGGATTACAAAATTGTCCCAAATTTTTAAAACATTTGTTCAATCTATTATTTTTCTCACTAGCCTAAGCTTATAGACCTGCTGCTTGCTTGGAGGATTCAATACCTACTGAATTGAATGTATCTTTTATGAGCGTCAGTGACCTTACTCCCAGTGAGAAAATCAAGAATTCTTTATTCTTGCATATAGATGACGGCATTATCCACCAGAAAACACCATGAATATTTGCACAACTCCAGAGGCAACATTTACGTGGAATACAATGTCTTCAGGAGCTGCAACAGGCTCCTGCATTTTTTTTAATCAAAATAATGGACCCTATGATAACTTGCCATACAGTTAGCTGTGCCTTTTTTTTTTTTTCTTTTTTTGAGATGGAGTCTCACTCTGTTGCTAGGCTGCAGTGCAGTGGTGTGATCTTGGCTCACTGCAATCTCCACCTCCCGGGTTCAAACAACTCCCCCGTCTCAGCCTCCCAAGTAGCTGGGACTACAGGCACGCACCACCACACCTGGCTAATTTTTTGTATTTTAGTAGAGAGGGGGTTTCATGATGTTGGCCAGGATGGTCTCTATCTCCTGACCTCATGATCTGCCTGCCTTGGCCTCCCAAAGTGCTGGGATTACAGGTGTGAGCCACTGCACCTGGCCTAGCTGTGCCTTCTAGCAGCACTTCTTTCCTGCCAGGTCTTTCAGGTTGTCCTGGCTACAAAGTCTTATGCAATGCTTATTTTATTTGTCTTTCATTTATGTCTATTTGTCACATCCTTTCTTATATATTTCCCCCCTTTCACTTCTCATAATCCTGCAAGTGATAAAACTATTCACTCCTTTCAGTTTTGAAGAAACATTAGCTCAGAGAGGATAACAGCTCATCCACAGTCACATTGTTGTGATGTCAGAAGGAGGACAAGAAACCAGGTTACCTCGTAACTGTAGTGAACATACAGAGAACTGCAAAGACCAACTCTCTATCTGAGATTCACCCTTTCTATCTGAAATTCATCCTTGTCTATTATGACCAAGGGCAAACTGGTCTAATTAGAAAAAAACGGAAAATATCAATGGTAGAAATGTCCTATTAAGCATAAAAATATCACTGCACTTGATGAAAATTTGATAAAATACATGATGCAATCAATAATGAATTAGTTATCAATAATCAATAATCAACACTTAATAAATCAATAAACAATAACAGCAAACACACCAATAGAAAATCAGGCAAAAGATACCAAACAGGTAATTCAAGAGGAGGAAAATCAAATGGTCCAAAAAATTTTGGAAAAAGGTATAATCTATAATAATTTTTAGGTTGGGCATAGTGACTCACACCTGTAATCCCAGCACTTTGGGAGGCCTAGACTGGCAGATCACTTGAGGTCAACAGTTCAAGACCAGCCTGGCCAATATGGTGAAACGCAGACTCTATTAAAAACACAAAAATTAGCCAGGCATGGTGGCGGGTGCCTGTCATCCCAGCTACTTGAAAAGCTGAGGCAAGAGAATCATTTAAACCTGAGAGGCAGAGGTTGCAGTGAGCTGAGACTGTGCCACTGCACTGCAGGCTAGGCGACAAGAGTGAGACTTCGTTTAAAAAATATATATATATATATATATATAATTTTTAAAATGCTAATTACAAGATGCCAACGATATAGTTATTAGGCTGCCTTTGTTGTAAAAGATATCATAGTACTGGTTCTATGTTTTCAAGGCAGACAATACGTGTTTGAAAAGACTTGGCCGGGCGCGGTGGCTCACGCCTGTAATCCCAGAACTTTGGGAGGCCGAGGCAGGCAGATCACGAGGTCAGGAGATTGATACTATCCTGGCTAACATGGTGAAACCCCATCTGTACTAAAAAAATACAAATAATTGGCCGGGTGTGGTGGTGGGCGCTTGTGGTCCCAGCTACTCGGGAAGCTGAGGCAGGAGAATGGCGTGAACCTTGGAGGCGCCACTGTGCTCCAGCCTGGGCGACAGAGCGAGACTCCATCTCAAAAAAAAAAAAAAAAAGAAAGAAAAGACTAAGTTTGCAAGCTCATAGATATGGATAAACAGTGCAAATCAACATTTCAAAAAAAGTTTATCGAGATTCTCATCTGAAATAAAAGTTTCAATTTCAATTTCGGTGGCATATGTGAACTTTCCATGTTCACATGTAAATCAGTTTGGTGAGAAACCCAGCTAAACCTGCTTTTGTGACAATACTTGGCTCTTTTTAGTATGATTATGGATGAACATATGAACCATAATATCTCTTGGATACCAAATACCAGAGAGTCCTACTGAAAGTCTTTCCAACAGCTACAAATACGAAATGCCAAAACTCAAACCCTATCTAATTACAGCTTTCCACCTTCTCTTAATCTCCACATATGTATATATTTTTTCCATCATTTTAGCCAGTAAATTTTGAAGGAAAATAAAGGTTCATATGAATTAATTTTCAAGAGTATTTATTTTATTTTTTTGTTAGAAATTAAAAATTTTTGGCAGGAGTTTAAATGCCACCATTTTCCCTCTGAATTTTAAAAAAGAAAGAAAAATCCCTTCTTCCTCCAGGGCAGTTAAGTCCTGTGATTGAGCAATTTTACAGATCTTGATTTATACTCTAAGAGTAGAGGAGGGAAAATGATGAATAGAGTATATTAACAATGACGTAAAGGTACAGAGAAAAAGGAGGACATTTTAGCAAAAGTGTCTTGCCCAGAGGTAGTGCTAAGAGAAATGTTCTTTAGATTTCTGCCAGAAACTTGGAAACCTTGAAGTAGAGAAGTAACTTCCTTTTTTACCACTATGTTTCACAAGTTGTCCAACTCAAATCAGTAGATGCAAAGAGTTGCTAGTCAAGTAGTTGTAGTTTTCTGGAAATAAAAAATCTTTAGCTAAAGTGCATCCCTTTGGTCTGCCATTGTTGAGTTCTGTTTTCAATTGTGAATCAAGGCACAGGTAAGAAATTCCTTAAAATGCAGCAGAGTCTACAAACTACGACTTAGCCACAGAGAATGGTCCTCGCAAGTTCTGTTACCTAATTGAAAACTATTTATGATGGCTAACTGCTAAGTAGCATTTCTGAACACTTTAGAAAGTGACATTAAGAAAATGTTTTGGGCTGGGCGTGGTGGCTCACGCCTGTAATCCCAGCACTTTGGGAGTCTGAGGCAGGCAGACCACAAGGCCAGGATATCATGACCATCCTGGCTAACACTGCAAAACCCCATCTCTACTAAAAAATAAAAATTAAAAAAAAAAAGAAAAGGTTTTGGTGGGGCACAGTGGCTCATGCCTGTAATCTCAGCACTTTGGGAGGCTGAGGCGGGTGGATCACCTGAGGTCAAGAGTTCAAGACCAGCCTGATCGGTATGGTGAAACCCCGACTATTAAAAACACAAAAATTACACGGGTGTGGTGGCAGGTGCCTATAATCCTAGCTACTCAGGAGGCTGAGGCTGGAGGATTGCTTGAACCCGGGAGGCAGAGGTTGCAGTGAGCCAAGATCACACCACTGCACTCCAGCCTAGGCGATAGAGCGAGATTCCATCTCAAAAAAAAAAAAAAAAAAAAGAAAGAAACTGTTTTAAATTTGAGTCAATCCCTATATCTGCCTTCCTAGTCAAGTCGAAGCTTTAAAATAAATACTCATGAAGAAAATTAGAAGAACTATCAGGAAAGAAAGCAGACAAATACCAGCATCTGGTCCTATGTGATAACTGTATACTAGGGAGGACCTGTCACAAAGAAGGATGATCTATAAAACATCCTCTGGAACTCGTATTTTGTCCCTCTTTCTTGTACATCTAAGTTTCAGACTCTCATGACAAGCAAAGCCTTCTCTGTCCACTTCCATCTGTAACCTGAAACTGGTTTCCTGTTGGCATCACTAAAGACCCATTATCAAATATTTCAACATTTACCTTTATTCATGATTTATAAATATACACACTGAAGAAGAAAGATCAGCTTCCAATGCTTCCAAGATAAAGATGTCAAAGAGCTTTCACTGATAAAAATTTGCAATTCAAATATAGAAACAATATTCATTTACTGATGACATTTAGAGATGTCTCCTATGAAGGTAAGGTTGTACTTTAAGCATTTTTCTCTCTCAGGAATGCATAGCTTTTGGCATTATGAATGTTTAGAAGTGATTTGCTTCTCCATTCATAAAGTTCACTTAACTGATGTATGACATCTGTTTCCAAGAGGGATCCTAAAAGTCACTGTGCACACGGAGGCAGGTATACATTTGCATTGGATAAGCAGAACCATCCATGTTTGTTTCTAAGAATTGTGATAAAGAAGAAAACTCAGAAACTTATCTTGGGGAGCATCCTAATTATGTTTAATTTCTGGAGGAACACACGTTCTGTGGGAGTCTCTAACTCCAGCCCATTTGTAAATGGCTTAGTTTGTCCTTGCAGAAGGCAGGCATCTAAGAACAAAATGGAACTTGATGGTGCAAGTCACCATTTGGCTTACAAATGAGCAATTGCCACTCTCTCCTAACAAGTAAAGCTGATCAACTGAAAAACCAACAACTCTCTTTAGATGCATCAGAGAAAGGTACACACTGTCTCAGACATTGGAGAGACAGCAGGTAGACTCAGACAATCACAACTTACTGGAGCAAAAGCCCAGTAGCAGAAACCTCTGCTAGAACCAGTCAGTGGAATGTTAAGAAAATCTGACTGCAATCAATGAATTGCTGAAAACTCAGCCTGGACAACTCTGAGTTTAAAATTCCAGAAGACCCAATCATAGAAGGCCCCCAGATTTTGTGAGTTTTACCTCCAGGAGCTCCACGGTTTCTCACAGTGAAAACTGGAGAAAAATCTTCTCATGCTTCTGGTGGGGGGATAGGGAAAATAATCATTTTGAAATATACCAGAGCATTCTGCTCTTAACAAGATCTTCCCTCAGGGGAAATTGGTTAACCAGAACCTAACCTGTTGGGGTTTTATCAAAGCCTAATCCACCCGGGGAAGGAAAATACCCAATTTCAGCCCTTTCTAGCTATCCTGTCTTACTTGGGGGAAGGGATAATGAGAAACACTGATGAAGTTCATAGTCCAAGGGCACAGGCTCACTGAAAGACTGAGATCTACCAAAGGACTATAGAGCCTTCCCCTTCCCCTACGTATTCCTTCTTACCACATTACTAATGGCCTATTTAGCACAACTCTGTTCACTCAGTACAACATGTTCACCTTTCAAATTACAAGACATATTAAAAGGCAAAAAACAGTTTAAAGAAACTGAACAACCATCAGAATCAAAATCAGATGTAATAGAAATGTTGAAATGATTGGACCAGGAGTTTTAAAATATTATGATTAATATGTTAAGGAACTTAATAAAAAAGGACACAACATTCAAAACAGAAGGAAAATGTAAGCAGAAAAATGGAAATTATAAGAAAAACAAAAAATTAATGCTAGAGATTAAAAACACCGTAACAGAAATGAAGAATGTCTTTGATGAGCTAATTAGTAGATTAGAAATGGCTAAAGAGAGAATCTTTGAGCTTGAGGATTTTACAAAACAAACTTGAAAAACAGAAAAGCAGAGAAAAAAGGACTGAAAAAAGAAAACTAAACAGAATATCCAAGAACTTTGGGACAACTACAAAAGGCATAACATATTAGAAAGAGACAAAACACCAGAAGGAATATTTGAAACAATACTGAGAATTTCTCCAAATTAATGTCAAACACCAAATTATAGATATAGGAAGCTCCAAGAACATCAAGCAAGAGATATGCTTAAAAAAAACCCTACATCTATGTATATCGACTTTAAACTTCAGAAAATTTTGAAAGAAACCAGATGAAAAAAATATCTCACCTTTTAAGAAGCAAAGATGAAAAGTATCTGACTTCTCAGAAACCATGCAAGCAAGAAGGGGGTGAACTAAAATATTTAAAGTGTTAAGAGAAAAAACCCGCCCACCGAAAATCCTGCACCCGACTAAATTATATTTCAAAAGTGAAGGAGAAATAAAGACTCTCTCAGAAAACAAAAATAGAGGGAATTTGTTTGTTGCCAGTAGCCATGCCTTCTGAGAAATGTTAAAAATTCTTCAGAGAGAAGGGAAACGACACTGGTCAAAAACTTAGATCTACATAAAACAGAATAGCACTCGAGAATGAATAAGGGAAGGTAAATAAAAACCTTTATTTTTCTTATTCTTAGTTGATCTAACAGGTTACAGTTGTTAATAATTACAGTATTGGATTCAATTATGTATGCTCATGTGTAAGTGAAATGAATGAATATGTGATACGAGAGACAGGAGGGAAAAATTAGAAATATTTTATACAAGGTATTTGCACTACTTGTGAAGTAGTATACTATTTGAAAATAGACTTGGATTGGTTGTAAATGTATAATGCAACTCTAGCACAACCACCAAAATAAATTTTAAAAGAAGCATGATTTATATGCTAAAAATAAGAGAACCATTGTGGAAGTCAGTGTGGCGATTCCTCAGGGATCTAGAACTAGAAATACCATTTGACCCTGCAATCCCATTACTGGGTACATACCCAAAGGATTATAAATCATGCTGCTATAAAGACACATGCACACATATGTTTATTGCAGCACTATTCACAATAGCAAAGACTTGAAACCAACCCAAATGTCTAACAATGATAGATTGGATTAAGAAAATGTGGCACATATACACCATGGAATACTATGCAGCCATAAAAATTGATGAGTTCATGTCCTTTTTAGGGACATGGATGAAGCTGGAAACTATCATTCTCAGCAAACTATCGCAAGGACAAAAACCAAACACTGCATGTTCTCACTCATAGGTGGGAATTGAACAATGAGAACACATGGACACAGGAAGGGGAACATCACACACCGGGGCCTGTTGTGGGGTGGGGGAAGGGGGGAGGGATAGCATTTGGAGATATACTTAATGTTAAATGACGAGTTACTGGGTGCAGCACACTAACATGGTACATGTATACATGTGTAACTAACCTGCACGTTGTGCACATGTACCCTAAAACTTAAAGTATAATAAAAAAATAAATAAAAATAAAAATAAGAGAAAACAGAACCATGTAAAATGCTTCATTGGAAACCAAAAGGCAAAAAAAGTGTGAAAGACAAAGAGAGCAACAGAGACCAAAGGTAATGAATATGAAACAGTAACAAATATGGTAGATATTGATTCAACTAAGCAATCACTATAACAGTTATCTAAATATACCAATTAAAAGACAGAGATTATAAGAGTGGATCAAGAAATGAGACCAAACTACTTGCCATCTATAAGAAACATGCTTTAAATAAAAAGAAAATATAGATTGTAAGTAAAGGGTTGGAGAAAGGTATATAAGTTGTTGTAGCTATCTTAAATTTCAGACTGAGCAGAGTTCAGAGCAAGGATAGTTATCAAGGATACATGGTGTATTACATAATGATAAATGATTTAATACTCCAGGAAAACATAAAATCCTTAATGTGTATGTACCTACCAAGACAGCATTAAAATATGTGACACAAAAATGGATAGAACTACAAGGAAAAACAGATTTATTCACAACTAGATTTGGAGACTTTAACATTCGTCCATTAGAAATAAACAGAGGGATTTTGGGTCAAGGTGGCTCACTAGAAGTAGCTAGTGTGTGCTTCTCTGACAGAGAAGACAAAGAGTGGCAAGTAAACACTAGCTCTTCAAATAGATCATCCAGGAGGGCATGTTTAGAATCATCAAGGAAGTAATGAGACCCATGGAGAGTGGAGAAGAGTGAGAAAGGAGAGCTGCCCACTAGCGACAGAAATGGAGCCAAGGCAGGGTACCCACCAAGGGAAATATTAAGTGAGCAAGAGTGCCTGGGGACCCACATTTCTTCCATGGACCTATGCAATCCTGGGCACAAGAGATCCCCCTGACCTCCCCTCAGTTCCTCCAGACTGACATGGACAGCTACATGGAGTCAGGGCAGAGCCACTGTTCAGGCCCATGAGGAATCCCAAGGGCCTTGGATTCCTGAACACATGGCACCAGCTGTCTTAGCTCCACCAAGAAGGGAAGCCAGGCTCTCTTGCAACCACAGTATTGAGAAGCAGACAGACTACAGGCCTCACTTTCATCAACACCTTACCGGGCAAAGCCCACTGGCCTGGGACCCCGACACAGCCACCCCACCTCCACCTGGGCACTAGGGCCAGTAGCCACTCTGCATTTCTCTGGCATGCTGATCCCAGAGGTAACCAACAGGCCTGCCCTTTTTGACACTGCTGCAGCCCCCACCCATTCTGCCCTCAGGCTGCAGTTAGAGCAAAGAGTCTAAGACTTGCAGGCCTCCAGCACACCACAGCTGCCTTATGGAAAAGTGGCCAGACTGTTTTCCACAGGGGTCCCTGTCCCTGCTACTCCTCACTGAGCAGTGCCTCCTGACCTGGGTCTACAGCACAGCCTCCTTGCCCCAACCTGGGCACTTCGGTTGGTGGTGGCTCTGCATTTCTCTGGGGAGGAAATCCCAGAGATAACCCAGAATCTCAGCTATGCTGCTACAGAGCAACTACCCTTGCTGCCCTTGGGCTGGAAAGAGAATAAAGACCCTGATCACTTTGCTGACACCTCCAGCACACTGCAACCAGCATAAGGAGAGGAGCCCAGTCTCTCTTCCCTGTGAGCCCTGGACTCCCTGCTCTTTACCAGGCAGGGCCCCCAGATTGGGCTTGCAGTGGAGCCACCCCACCCCAGTGAACATTCCCATTGGCAGTGGCTTTGTGTCTCTCCATCATGGAGTTCCCAGAGGAAACTGACAGCCCCTCTGCCACTGCTGTAGCAGCAGAACCTTCCCTTACCAGTACTACCTGGTTCCCTACCACCAGGCTTTGGAAGGAACAAAAAGACTGAGTACCTTACTTGCACCTCCAGCATAACCCAGCTGCCCTAGAAAGGAGAGGCCAGACTGTCTTCCCCATGAACCCTCTGACATCCCTGCTCTTTACCAGGCAGCTTGGGCTTGCAATGCAGTCACTCCACCCTGGGCTGATCATTCTAATTGACAGCAGTTCTGTGTTTCTCTTGGGTGGAGCCCCAAGAGACAAGTGAAAGGGCCTCTGTCATTGCCACTGTCAAGGTCCCCATCCCTGCTGCCCCCTAGCTAGGGAAGGAACAAAAAGCCTGAGCTTGCCCCAGGGCTGTGGTGCACAGCCCCAGAGGGCCAAGCTGAGATCTGTGACCAGCACTCAAGTAGGAGAGGAGCCTACACTCTCAGCACTGAAAAGGGGCATGGATGCAAACACAAGAAAATACAGAGGAACAAAGAGGCTAAGAGCCTGTCTACTGGTCATTACTCTTAAGCACCATACACTGGATTAGAGTCCAAATTTCAATACTAAAAATACTATGCTAATATAGACTTCTGTGAAACCAGGAACTAGAATTCAGCCACAAAAAAAGACCCTGCATAAAGCCTTGGCCCTCTGGAAACATCCAGAAACGAAGCTAACTGACCAGGCTCAAATTACACCACAGTTAAAGGAACATCAGCCCACACGGATGTGAAAGAACCAGCACAAGAACCCTGGCAACTCTAAAATTAAGAATGTCTCCTTACATCCAAACTGCCACACTAGCTCCCCAGTAATGGCTGTTAACCAGAATGAAATGGCTGAAATGAAAGACATAGAATTGAGAATCTGGATAGCAACAAAGATCATTGAGATTCAAGAGGAAGTTGAAACCTATTCCAAGAAATCTAAAGAATCCAGTAAAATAATTCAGGAGAATGAAAGGTAAAATAGCCGTTTTAAGAAAGAACCAAAGTGAGCTGATAGAATTTGAAAAACTCACTATATAAATTTCATAACACAATTGGAAGTATTAACAGCACAATAGACCAAGATGAGGAAAGAATATGAGAGCTTGAAGAGTGGTTCTTCAAATTACCTCAGTCAGACAAAAATAAATAAAAAATAACTAAAAAAAATAAACTAAACCTCTGAGAAAGACGGGATTATGTAAAGAGATAAAATCTATGACTCATTGGCATTCCTGAAAGACAGGGAGATAAAGTAAGCAAGTTGGAAAACATATTTGAGGATACTGTCCGTGAAAATTTCTTCAACCTTACTACAGGGGTTGACATTCAAATTCAGAAAATTCAGAGAAGAAAACCCTTGCAAGATACTATACAAGACAACCATCCCCAAGACACATAGTCATCAGATTCTTCAAGGTCAATGCAAAAGAAAATATATTAAAAGTAGCTAGAGAGAAGGGGCAGGTCATCTACAAAGGGAAACTCATCAGTCTAATAGTGGATTTTTCAGCAGAAACCCTACAAACCAGAAGATGTTGGGGGCCTAATTAAGAACCCTTAAAGAAAAGAAATTTCAACCAAGAATTTCATATCCAGCAAAACTAGGCTTCGTAAGTGAAGGAGAAATAAAATCCTTTACAGACAAGCAAATGCTAATGCAATTTGTGACCACCAGACCTGACTTAGAAGAGGTCCTTAAGGAAGTGCTAAATGGAAATGAAAGACCATTACCGGACACCACAAAAACACACTCAAGTACATAGACTACTGACTCTATAAATCAAATATACAATCATGTCTACATAACAACCAGCTAACAACATGACGACAGGATCAAATCCATGCATATCAATATTAACCTTGAACATAAACAGGCTAAATGCCCCACTTAAAAGGCACAGAGTGGTAAGCTGGATAAGAAGCAGGACCTAAATTATGCTTTCTTCGAAGAGACCCGTCTCACATGCAAGAACACCCATAAACTCAAAGTAAAGGGATGGAGAAATATCTATTAAGCAAACAGAAAACAGAAAAGAGCAGGGGCTGCTATTCTTATCTTAGACAAAACAGACTTTAAGCCAACAATGATCAAAAATGACAAAAAAGGGCATTACATAATGATAAAAGGTTTGATTCAACAAGACTTAATTATCCAACCAATGGAACATGTTAGAAAGCACAGAAATAAAGCTGTACACTTACAATGATCTGATCTTTGACAAAGCAGACAATAACAAGCAGGAAAGGACTCTCTAGTCAATAAATGGTGCTGGGATGACTGGTTAGCCATGTGCAGAAGATTGAAACTGGACCCCTTCCTTTCACCATATACAAAAATCAACTTGAGATGGATTAAAGACTTGAATGTAAAGCCTAACACTATAAAAACTCTAGAAGAAAACCTAGCAAATACCACCCTGGATGTCAGTCTTGGCAAAGATTTCATGACAGAGACTCCAAAAGCAATTGCAAAAAAAAATCAAAAGTTGACAAGTAGGACCTCATTAACCTAAAGAGCTTCTGCACAGCAAAATAAACTCTCAACTGAGTAAACAGACAGCCTATAGAATGGGAAAAATATTTGCAAACTATACATCTAACAAAGGTCTAATATCCAAAATCTATAAGAAATTTAAATAAATTAACAAGCAAGAAACAAATGGCCCCATTAAAAAATGAGCAAAGGACAGGAACAGACATGTCTCAAAAGATGACATACACATGGCCAACAAGCATATGAAAAAATGCTCTATATCACTAATCATTAGGGAAATGCAAATCAAAACCACAATGATGCACCATCTCATACCCATTAAAATGGCAATTATTAAAAAGTTAAAAAACAGCAGATGCTGGTGAGGTTGAAGAGAAAGGGAATGTTAATATACTGCTGGTGAAAATGTAAATTAGTTCAGCCACTGTGGAAAACAGTCTGGAGATTTCTGAAAGAAGTTAAAACAGAGCTACCATTCAACCCAGCAATCCCATTACTGGCTACATATCCAAAAGAATATAAATCATTCTATCATAAAGACACATGCACTCATATGTTCATCACAGCACTATACACAGTATCAAAGACATAGAATCAACCTAAATGCCTGACAATGGTGGAGTGGATAAAGAAAATATGGTACAGATACACCATGGAATACTATACAGCCATGAAAAAGAAAAGATTACATCTTTTGTGGCAACATAGATAAAGCTGATAGCCGTTATCCTAAGTGAATTAAAACAGAAACAGAAAACCAAATACCACATGTTCTCACTTATAAGTGGGAAATAAATATTGACACAAAGAAGGGTATAATAGATACTACGGCTTACTTAAGGTGGAGGATGAGGATTGTAAAACCACCTATTGGGTATTACGTTGATTGCCAAGGTGACAAAATTATCTGTATACCAAATCCCCACAATATGCACCTTACCCATGTAACATACTTGCACATGTATCCCTTGAACCTAAAAAAAATTGGAAGATAAAAAAATGAACAGATCTAGCAGGCAGAAAATCAGTAGACATAATTGAATTCAGTAGGACATCAATCAATTGGACATAATTGACATCTATAGACTACTTTATCCAACAAGAACAGACTGCAAATTCTTCCCCAGCTCACATGGAACATTCACCAAGATAGACCACATTCTGGGCTATCAGACTGACCTTAACAAATTTAAAATAATAGAAGTCATACAATTTCTATTCTTAGAACATATGGATTAAACTAGAAATCAATAACAGAAAGATAGCTGGAAAATACCAAAAGAACTGGAGATTAAATAACATACCTCTAAATAACACATGAGTTAAGAAAGAAATCTCAAGAGAAACTAAAAAAGTTTTGAATGAATGAAAATAAAAATAAAATTTATCAAAATTTGTGAGATAAGAGTGAAAGTATGCTCAAAGGGAAATTCAGAGCACTGAATTTCAGAAAAGAATCAGACATTGTATATGTCAGAAAGGAATAAAGATCTAAACTCAATATTCAAAGCTTCCTTCTTAGGAAACTAGAAAAAGAAGAGCAAATTAAATCCAAAAGCAAGCAGAAGAAAATAATGAAAGAGCAGAAATCAATGAAATTAAAATCAGGTAATCAATACAGAAATTCGACAAAGCTAAATCTGGTTCATTGAAAAGATTAATAAAATAGATAAGCCTCTAGCTAGGCTAACAAAAAAAAGGAGAGAAGATACAAAGTATTGATACTGGAAATCAAAGAGAGGATGTCACCACAGATTCCGTGGACAATAAAGGATAATAAAGAAATATTAAGAACAACTCTATGCCCCCAAATTTGATAACATAGATGAAATGGACTAATTCCCTGAAAAACAAGTCAGCTAAAACCCACACAAGAAGGAAGAGAAAATTTGAATAGGCCTTAATGTATTAAAGAATTTGAATTAATAATCGATAACCTCCCCAAACAGAAATCACCAGGCCCAGATGGGCTCACCAGTGAACTTTACCAAACACTTTAGGAAAAAATTTTACCAATTCTCTAAAATCTCTTTCAGAAGATAGAAGTGGGAGGAATATTTCCTAACTCATTTTGTGAGGCTAGCATTACCCTAAGAACAAAACCAGGCAAAGACATTACAAACAAAGAACACCAATAGATCAACTACAGACCAACGCTTCTCAAAAACATAGATGCAAAAATGCTGGACAAAGTATTGGCAAATCAAAACCAACAATGTACAAAAGGAATTATAACTACAATCAAGAGGGATTTATTCCAGGTATGCAAGGCTGATTCAACATTTGGATATCAGTTAACATAATCCATCACATCAACAGCTAAAGAAAAAAAAATTACATGATCATATCAATAGGTGTAGGAAAAGTATTTGACAAAATCCAACATTCAGTCATGATAAAAACTCTCAGTAAACTAGGAATTAAGGTAATTTCCTCAACTTGATAAAGAACATTTGCAAAAACCTGTAGCTAACATATACCTAATGGTGAGAAACTAGGAGCTTTCCCACTAAAATCAGAAGAAAGGCAAGGATGAGCCCTCTCACCGCTGCTTCTCAACATCATAACAGAAGTTCTGGCTAATGCAATAAGACGGAAATAGAAATAAAGGCATGCAGATTAAAAACAAAGAAATAAGACTGCCTTTGTTCACAGATGACATGATAACTGTAAAGAAAAGCTAAAAGATTCAACAAAAAAGCTCCTAGAACAGATAATCAAGTATAGCAAGGTTATGGAATACATGGTTAATATTCAAAAGTCAACTGCCTTTCTCTATATCATCAGTGAACAGGTGAAATTTAAAGTTAAAAATCCATTACCATTTACATTTGCACTTCCAAAAATGAAACTCTCAGTTATAAATCTAACAAAATGTGCACAAGATGTATATGAGAAAAACTACAAAACTGTGACAAATGATATCAAAAGACTAAATAAATGGAGAGGTATTCCGCGTTCAAGGGTAGGAAGACTGTATATCCTCAAGATGTCAGTTATTTCCAATTTGATGTATAGATTCAATTCAATCCAAATCAAAGTCCCAGCAAGTTATTTAATGGGTATCAACAAACTGATTTTAAAGTTCACATGGAGTGGAAGAAATCCATAATAGCCAACTAAATATTAAAGACTGACACTGAAAAATATTGGAGGCCTGACACCACCTGACTTCAAGACTTACTATAATGTTACAGGAATCAAGACACTGCTGTGTTGCTAAAAGAATAGACAAATAGATCAATGGTATATAACAGAGTCCAGAAATAGACCTATATAAATACAGTGAACTGATCTTTGATAAAGGAGTAAACACAATAAAATGGAGCAATGGCTTCTTTTCAAAAAATGGTGCTGGAACAACCTGAAATCCACTTACAAAAAAAGTGAATCTAGACACAGTCTTACATTCTTCACAAAAAGGTGGGTGAATCATGAGATCAGGAGTTCGAGACCAGCCTGGCTAACATGGTGAAACCCCGTCTCTACTAAAAATACAAAAATTAGCCAGGCATGGTGGCACGCACCTGTAATCCCAGCTACTCAGGAGGCTGAGGCAGAAGAATTGCTTGAATCCAGGAGGCAGAGGTTGCAGTGAGCCAAGATCGTGCCACTGCACCCCAGCCTGGGTGACAGAGTGAGGCTCCGTCTCAAAAAGAAAAAATTAATTACTTCACAATAAAGCATAGACCTGAATTAAAAATGCAAAACCATAAAAATCCTAGAAGATTATGATAAAAGAAATCTAGGTGACCTTAGGTATAGCAATGACTTTTCAGGCAAGATGCTAAAGACATGATCTATGAAAGAAAGAATTCATAAGCTGGGCTTCATTAAAATTAAAATATGTTTTTAAAAATATATAAGTAAATAATGTATTTGGGCCAAGCTTCAGGATTGCAATCCAGGAGCATAGATTCAAGTTGCCCTAAATATATACTCCCAAAATTAAAACCTCAGTTCAGTGAAAGACAATGTCAAGAGAATGAGAAGATAAGCCACAGACTGGGGGAAAACATTTGCAAAATGTCTGATAAAGGAATGGTATCCAAAATAGACAAGGAAGTTTTAAAAGTTAATAGGAAAACAGACAATTTCCAATTAAAAATGGGAAGACCTGAATAGAGACTCCCCAAAGAAGAGGTATGATGGCAAGTAGTCATATAAAAGATGCTTAGCATTTTATATTATTAGGGAATTGCAAATTACAACAACAATTAAATACCTCCATACACCTATTAGAATGGCCAAAACCCGTAACACTGACAGCAACAAGTGCTGGTGAGGATGTAGAGCAACTGGAACTCTCATTCATTGCTGATGGAAATGCCAAAAGGTACAGCCACTTTGGAAGACAGTTTGGTAACTTCTTACAAAACTAAACATACCCTTATCATATGATCCAGCAATCATATTTCTTGGCATTTCCTCAACAGATTTGAAAATGTCTGATCACACAAAAACCTGCTTAAGTGTATTTACAGCAGCTTAATCCATAACTACCAAAATTTGAAAGGAACTAAATTTGGATGTCCTGCAGTAGGTAAATGGATAAATGGTGATGCATCCAGACAGTGAAATATTATTCAGCACTAAAAAGAAATGAACTATCAAACTGTAAAAAGACACAGGGAACTCAGATTTGTATTATGAAATGAAAGATGCTAATCTGAAAAGGCAGCATACTGTATCACTACAACCATACGACATTCTGAAAAAGACAAAACTATGAAGACAGTAAAAATAGTAGTGGTTGACAGGGATTTGGGGGAAGGAAGAATAAACAAATATGCAGAACACAGGGGACATTTAGGCAGTTCAACTATTCCATATGATACAATGGTATGTGTCATCATCCATTTGTCAAAACCCATAGAATGTATAAAACCAGGAGTGAAATCTAACATAAACTATGGACTTTGAGTGATAATGTGTTAAGGTATGTTTGTGAATTGTAACAGATGTATCACGGTGTTGCAGGATGTCAATAGTGGGGTGGTTGTGCATGTGTGGAGACAGGGGACATATGGGAACTCTGTACTTTCTGATCAGTTTTGCTGTCAACCCAAAACTGCCCTAAAAATAAAGTTTAACTAAAAAAAATCCATTTTTCAGTCATGCTAGCCTCATTCAAGGCATAATAGCCACATGTGACTACTGGCCACCATTTGGATAGTGTAGGTGAAAAAAAAAAGTTGATTATTTATCTTTAGAAGCACTCTTAACAAGAGTTACACATCCACTTTGAGAAGAATCATCATGATTATGGTTCATTCTGTACTTTTTATGTCCCACCCCCATAGTTCTCTTACTCTAAAAATTTTTTAAAAATAAAAAAGAAGGAAAAACTAAAGCATATTTCAAGTTACTGGAGTGTTTGATGTCTAAGGCCCAACTAGACTGTGCCTTTTCACAGTCTTATTGATACTCAGGACAAGATTTAGTCCAAGCACCTTCCACAATATTATACCACCAACGCACCTAGATTTTTTTTCCCAAATGTGATCACTATTATGAAGAGTCACTGGAACATCTCCCTAATATCCAACACAGAGAAAAAACGAAAAAAAAATCTTTTGAGTATTCACTTATTCACATTTTGAGAACAATGTTAATAAGGCATTCAGCTAATTTTTTATCTCAATTTTTTGGAGTCTTTTGATGATTATTGTTTACATGTCAACTAAAAAATGATTACAAAGAGACATGTAATAGTCTTTCCATTAAACAGATATATAGATAGATAGATTTAATATGGTTCTTAGTGGTACCCAAAAGTTTATACAGTTTTTGCCCAACCTAATAATATGTATAATCCTTTATCCATGCAGTGTCTCCAAGAAAATTTACTGAAAAATTCATCTATGAGATCACAACTTGCTGAAAAATTGATAAATTAGGAAGACCGTTTGGCCTTTATAAATCCAAAAAGTGCATGAACTGGCTTAGTTCGTCTTTCTTCTCCCATACATCATCTAGCCATCTTGCTAGTTGTTGTAGTGCTTCACCATGAAGTCAATCACACTACTTTTTTACTTTTCTTCCAGATAGTTAGAAACATGAAACCATACATAGGTTGTCTCTTCACAGCTGTGATCACTATGACACTCAAACTGTAGATGCATCAGATTTGTAAACCTATATTAGTCCTAACAAGCAAGGCAGTTTGTACCTGGCATTCACTATCACAAACTTTAAGGAAATACCAGAAAAGTTGCCCTAGTGAACAAGAAAAAAATTCATGCAAGGATTAATTTTGTCATACAGCACAAGGACTTAAAAAGACATGATCCCTTCTAACATTTAAAGACAATAGAGATTTCCTTTATTTATTGTCATAAATGCATATTTCTGTATTCAAACAACTTAAAATTGAAGAAGGGAAAAACAGACACTGAATGAGCTAAATTTTGATTTCTGTTTCCAGTGGGTTTCAAAAACAAAACAAGAGGAAAGGGCTTATGTGGTTATTATAGAATCTTTTTGACTTGTAAATGCGTCTTTAATGTACACATTTTTATGCATTATAGCATTATATTTTTAAAAATACTGCTTGCAGAACACATCTTTCTGTTAAATAATAATTTGTTAAGCCGTAGGTATATATTTTTTCACTCCCAAGATGTTAAAACAAAATCCAAATATATAAATTTAGCAAAGTTGAAAGACAAAATAAACACATAAAATTAGTTGCATTTATAAATACAAACAATGGACAATCCAAAAAGGAAATGAAAACAAATTTATTTACAATATCATCAAAAAGAAGAAAATACCTAGAAATAAAATTAACCAAGAAAGTGAAAGACTTGTACACTGAAAACTATAAAACATTGCCAAAAGAAATTTAAAACAAATAAATGGAAAGACATCTCATGTTCATGGATTGGAAAATTTAGTATTATTAAGATATCAATACTACTTAAAGTACAGACTAAAGGTAATCTCTATCAAAATCCCTATCACTTTTTTAAAAAAATAGAAAAATTAACCCTAAAATTCATATGAAATCTCAAAGGATCCTCAAATAGCCAAAACAATCTTGAAAAAGAATAAATTTGGAGATCTTAGATTTCCTGATTTCAAAACTTACTACAAAACTAGAATAATCAAATGAGTGTGGTACTGGCTACAGACAGCCATATAGACCAAGAGAATAGAATGGAGAACCCAGAAACAAAGTCTTGCACACATGATCAATTGATTTTCAACAAGGATGCCAAAACCATTCAATGGACAAAGGAGAGTCCTTTCCACAGATGGTGCTGGGGAAACTGGATACACACATTCGAAAGAACAGGCTGAACATGGTGGCTCATACTGTAATCTCAACACTTTGGGAGGCCGAGGCAAGGGGATCACTTGAAGCCAACAGTTCAAGACAAGCCTGGGCAACATAGTGACATGCCATATGCACAAAAAATATTTTTTAAAATTAGCTGGGCATGGTGGCAGTTGCCTGTAGTCCCAGCTACTTGGGAGGCTGAGGTAGGAGAATCACTTGATCCTAGGAGATCCAGGCTACAGTAAGCTATGATCATGCCACTGTTCTGCAGCCTGGGCAACAGAGCAAGACTCTGTCTCTAATAATAATACTAATAATGATAATAAATAAAGTTGGATGTTTACCTAATACCATATATAAAAATTAACTTAAAATGGATCAGACCCAAACATGATAGCTAAAACTTTAAAATTCTTAGTTTGCTTTAACTGTTTAGCTTTTTAGCTTATTGTGATATATTTAGCTTACTGTAATATGCTTATTAACTACTTATCTTTTTAACTTATTGTAATATCATTGTTTAGCTTTTTAGCTTATTATAATATAAAGATTATAATATTACAATATTTTTAATAAAGCACCATTTAGGTTAGATCTAAGAACCTATGTGATAATAAGAGATGTCACTTACTGCCTGGTAAAGATTCATTGTCATTACTTTCCACTAAAAAACATGAAATTCTGACTTTTGTTTAGATCTGAAAGTCCCTGAGCATAAACTCAGCTCTCATGTCCTCACGCTTCATTAACAACCACAAACGAATCCATTTTTGCAGAATTGAAGCCCTTTATTTTTTTTTTTTTGAGACGTAGTCTCACCCTGTCACCCAGGCTGGAGTGCAGTGGTGCGATCTTGGCTCACTGCAACCTCCGCCTCCTGGGTTCAAGCAATTCTCCTGCCTAAGCCTCCCGAGTAGCTGGACTACAGGTGCGCACCACCACGCTGGGCTAATTTTTGTATTTTTAGTAGAGAAGGGGTTTCACCGTGTTGGCCAGGACGGTCTCGATCTCTTGACCTCGTGATCCGCCTGTCTCTGCCTCCCAAAGTGCTGGGATTACGGGCGAGCCACCATGCCCAGCCGCCCTTTCAATAGTCTGCAGGGTTTTCTACTTCTAGTTTCTTTGTGATGGTTTGCTGTAAACAAGACGGAGGGAAGTCTGGAGTGTCTTTCTTTTAATGAACCTGGCTGACCCTCTGACTGGACCTTGGTGGAGATGGTTACATATGCACAGAGATGAGTTTTATCAGCCACAGAGTCTTAAAAAGGTCCTCCAGGATTTCTCTTTCTACAACATTCTGGAGAATAAAAATCTTCTCTGGAATGTTCGCTTACAAATATTATATGAATTCTCGCTTTTAACAATCTTCTGAGGGTTGAATTCAAATAAAAGTTTGGTTATGGCTATCTTGTGCTTTTCCTTTTTTTCATGGAATTCATTTTTTTGGTTGTCCTTTTTGACATCAATCAAAAGAGGGATGTTAGAATATGTTCTATTTTAGAATCATATTTGATTAGTGAGAGTAGAATCCTCAACACTCTGTTGACTCAAGAATCTCCTGAAATCGGGAGGTTTGTTCCCACTGTTTTGAATTTAGGTCTTCTTCAACTAGTATTTATGTTCAATAAACAACTTAACATAGCTGTTTTAACCTTCCTTATTATGCAAGAAGGCAAAGACCAAACAGCTCTCAACTTGTATGGGATATCCAACCTGGAGGCTTTTCTCAAGGTTATTTTAAAATCTTCAGCTTTAAAAATTTTATTTGCTGAATAATTCAAATACAGAATCTTATATGTCTATCACTTCCCAATGGGATCTTGTCAAGGCAATTCATGAAGCAGTTTGCGGCAGAATATAAATTAAATTTTTTTGAAAACTGTGAGTTACACGATAAAGAGCACATCACTGTCACACACAATTAGGAGAGACTAAGATGTTACCTGCTTTAAACTTGTATTTAACAATTCTCTTCTCCTTTTTTTCCTTAGGGGAAGTGATTCAGTTAGACAAATTCTTAGTCGTAAAGCTCAGCAAAGACAGACGTCAGCCAGCTTTAGTTCAGTTGAACAATGTGGGGGTTAGGATGCTGATCCCCGCACAGTTGAAAATTCATGTATAACTTTTGACTCTCCCAAAACTTAACTACTTATAGCCTACTGTTGACCAGAAGCCTAACCAATAACACAATTAACACATATTTTATATGCTCTGTGTATTATATACAGTATTCTTACGATAAAGTAAGCTAGAGAAAAGAAAATGTTATTAAGAAAATCGTAAGGGGGATGAATGCAGTAGCTCACGCCTCTAATCCCAGCATTTTGGGAGGCTGAGGCAGGTGGATCACTTGAAGCCAGGAGTTCCAGACCAGCCTGGCCAACATGGCGAAACCCCATCTCTACTAAAAACATAAAAATTAGTGGGCATGGGGGCACATGCTTGCAATCCCAGCTACTCCAGAGGCTGAGGCAGGATAATTGCTTGAACCTGGGAGGCAGAGGCTGCAGTAAGCCAAGATCGCCCCACTGCACTCCAGCCTGAGCAACAGAGTGAGAATCTGTCTCAAAAAAATAAAGGAAGAAAGGAAGGAAGGAAATACCTGGAGGGGGTGCTTGGGCTTTGTATTATTTTGTTTTGGGAAAGAAAAGAAAAAAAGAAAGGAGAGAAGAAAAGAGAAACAAAATGAAATGAAAAGAAAATCATAAAGAGGAGAAATACATTTACTACTAGTTAAGTAGAAGTGGACAATCATATAGGTCTTCATCCTCATCTTCACATTGAGGGGACAGAGGAGCAAGAGGAGGAAGGGTTGGTCTTGCTGTCTCAGGGGTGGCAGAGGTGGAAGAAAATCTAAGAATAAGTGAACCCATGCAGTTCAAACCTATGTTGTTCTAGGGCCAACTGCATTTTTAAAATAACTGCTTTGGAAGATCTGTGTGTATGTGTGTGTATGATTTGAGAAATTAGTTAGAAGAAAAGAGGAATGAGGAGTAGAAAAATACCAGCATTTCTGATTGGTCAATTTCTTTTAATTACAGAGAGAATTCAGCCTTCACCAAAGTTGGCTTAATTACTCATTTTCTCAGTAGAAAATTTCTAAGTGTAGGGTTTGACTGATTTTTACAGAAAGAGGATAGAAGTCTTTCAAAATTGTTGGTAAGAATGATTCACCGTTCTTGCTTTTGTTAAGAAATAATTGTGAATGTTAAATTACATTAATTTTGCTGCCTGAAATGAGTTTTGAATGCTTGCTATTTCTTTCTCAGCCAAAGGATATTTAAAATGATGCCAGTGGAACTCATTGATTTTAACTACAATATTTGTTGAAAACAAATACGTATATCAAGGTTACTTCATATGTCTTTTTCAAACAAAATCTCTTCCTGTGGGTGGATGTTTAACAGAGTTACACTTAGGTATTGCCAAACTTCAAAGAAAGGAAGACTTACTCATCCTTTGGATGGAGAAAGGATTCATTTACCAGACCCGACTTGGTGATTGTAGATCTTTGAATGAATTGCCCTGGAGTCTAGATTTCTCTGATAAAGACTCATTCAAACTCAATAAATCACAAGAAAAAGAAAGAAAAATGGGGAGGAGGGAATGGGATCAATATTCTAAAAGTCTAGGATTCTAGTTTAAATTTTATAGTTATATGATGAAGAACAGAAGAGAAGCCTGGCTAGAAAGGTGGATGTTTGTCACTCAGTTAATGTTTTTTTGTTTTTACCCAATTCATGTTCTTGAAGCTGCTACATTTACTGACCTACAGTAAGTGTAGAGAGGATGAACTATATTGATAATCCTATTTATTGGCCAGATTTAATACTTAGGTTTGATTTTTGCATTTTTGGATATGTTTTAAAGGTAGAGGATCTTAAATTCATATTCAAAATACCTTTTATCCTGCCTTTCACATAAGGAAAATTATCTGGAAATTGAAAGTGCTCCAGGCAAAGGTCTGGCTGTGATATTACTTCTGGTAGGCACTTCTCACAAGAGGGAAGATAAGTAAATTGCTCTGAGTGACTGCTTTTTATTCTTGAGGTGCCTGCTCCCCCCAATCCCCTGCCTGCAAAGTTATTGGATAAGTAAAATAAGGTTGAAGAAACATAAGGGATAGTCTTGGAGAGGAAATGAAGTTTTTAAAGAGCATCCAAAAAACGTGAGGGTGGGGGAAGAGATCTAGAACCTTATATGATGAGGGAGGTTGATGGGGGAAGAGGGTTTGAAATTGGATATTTCCCCTATTCCAATTCATTTGCCTTGGATACATCTGGAGGGGGCACCTGGGCTATGTTTTATTGTGTTTTGGCATGAATTGGACAGGTACTTCCTTCTCCATTAGCTCCCTCCCTAAGTTACAGCTCCTCCATCAGCTTGGGTTCTATTAATGTACTAAATTCCTGGGCAGTTGTCCAGTTCCCCCCATTGTAGGGACATCTCTAGTTACATCTACAGTGATAGCCCCTTGAGGTTTCTATAGTCTTGTTGCTATGGAAACACCATTTTGGCAGGATCTAAAAACCCTAGGAAAAATGCCTAAACGTTTGAAACTTTGTTTCAGATCCAAAATAAACCGTCCCTTGGCATAACCCATTTATGTTTTTTTAATTAATTAATTTATGCTTTAAATAACAAATTATATTAGTTAAAAATAAAGTCTGTTTTATCCAAACGCTGGAAAAAAACAATACTTTGAGGGCTTTTTTTTTTCAATTTGGGCAATTTTTATAAACTTTAGAGAAGCTCGATTTAAGAAATCCTCTAGATTTCCAATTCTGAGAATTTTCTTAGAAGGAATATTCAGCTCTCAGACAAAATGAGATGCTCTTACACGGCTGCAAGAAAGTAAAGAGAAAATTAAATGCAAAGTAAGAAGGAAGGAAATAATAGCGATTAGAAACAGTACAAAATTATAAAGCAATTGATAGATAAGTATTGCTATTTTTTTCACTTGGGGTATTTATGCTCCCTGTTCCTGTAAACTTAGGTACTGTCAGACCACAGATTCCTGTTCCTGGGGAGAATGCACCAGGGAATACAAGAAAGCAGTGGTCCACAACCTTTTTGCCACCAGGGACCGGTTTCATGGAAGACAGTTTTTTCATGGACCGAGGGTCGGAGGTGAAGGGGATAATTTCAGGATGATTCAAGCACATTACATTGGTTGTGTACTTTATTTCTATTATTATTACATTGTAATATATAATGAAATAATTATGCAACTCACCATAATATTGAATCAGTGGGGGGCCCTAAGCTTGTTTTCCTGCAACTAGTCGGCCCCATCTGGAGGTGATGGGAGATAGTGACCAATCATCAGGCATTAGATTCTCATAAGGAGTGTGCAATCCAGATCCCTTACATGCGCAGTTCACAATAAGGTTCACGCTCCTGTGAGAACCTAATGCCCCCGCTGATCTAACAGGAGGTGGAGCTCAGGTGAGCAATGCAGAGCGGCTGTAAGTACAGATGAAGCTTCGCTTGCTCACCTGCTGCTCACCTCCTACTGTGCGGCCTCGTTCCCAGCAGGACCAGGGGTTGAGAACTCCTGCAATAAAGTTTCCAGTCAACTTGAAACTATCACTACCACCTGCTCATTTGGGGCTCCCTATATTAGTGGATCAACCAACAGTGAAGAAAGTTACTATAATGGTAAGAGTAATTGTTAGTGATTATGTCAGAGGCATGTGAATAAGAGTAATCCATCTTGAATAGGAGCTGGGTAAAATGAGGCTGAGGCCAACTGGGCTGCATTCTCATACAGTTAAGGCATTCTACATCACAGGATGAGATAGGAGGTCAGCAAAAGATACAGCTCATAAAGACCTTGCTGACAAAACAGGTTGCAGTAAGGAAGCCAGCAAAATCCCACCAAAACCAAAAGGGCGATGAGACTGACCTCCGATCATCCTCCCTGCTACACTCCCACCAGCGCCATGACAGCTTACAAATGCCATGGCAATGTCAGGACATTACCCCAAATGGTCTAAAAAGGGGAGGCATGAATAATCCAACCCTTGTTTGAATATCACCAAGAAATAACCATGAAAATGGGCAACCAGCAGCAATGGGGCTGCTTTGTCTACGGAGTAGCCATTCTTTTATCCCTTTACTTGCTCAATAAACTTGCTTTTTCTTTGCACTGTGGACTCTCTCTGAATTCTTTCTTGCACAAGATCCAAGAACCCTCTCTTGGGGTCTGGATTAGGACTCCTTTCCTGTAACAGTTACCATGAGGAGTTAGGGGTGCTGCTGCATGGTGAGGAGAGAAGGAACACAGCTACAAATTCAGATTTCTTGGAGCATCTCTTGGTGCTTCTTGATGCCTGGTAACAATGGTCACCAGGCAACTAAAGGATACACAGCCTAACAAGGACAAAGCAGTGAACATTCAGACCCTTCATTGAAGACCTAAGTTGCCCCTCCCAGGGTTGGGTTGATGTAGATCAACCCAAGAGCTGCTTGGAGTTGAGGAGAATCAGGATTGGATGCTGGAGAGCAGAGATGAAGAATATCAACTATGGCCTCAGGGCCAGCAGGGTTTGGAGCTTCTTCCACTTATTATTTTGTATTAAGTCTTTGTAGTATTTTGGCTGGCTACCACCACGAAGGGACTTGGGGAGAGATGGGTGTTAAGAGGAAAAGAAGGCACTTGAGGAGTGGAAGGGGCCAATCGTTAATGGACATCACATGTGCTATTTCAGATGCACTCAGCCCCATCTCTGACCCCAGTCACTGCTGCAGAGACCCATTCCAAGGAGGTGTTGATTGGTTTTGCAGAGTCTTGCTTCCGGTCCACACTGCATTCCTCTTTCTCCTGCCCTGCGCTTCTCTGATGTGATGGCTTGAGCCCCTTTACGGGAATGCTCTTAGTACTCAAGTGTGTATAACCTGGAAGTGGAGATGGGGAGATAATGCTGGCAGGGCCAGTGTTGAACACAGGGACAAGAGCCTGTAGATAAAGCCTCTTCCTTTCCCAGGTAAACTATTCTGAGGCATATTTCTTGAGCCTCATCAGAAGGTCCTGTGTAATGGTGTTCCCATAGTCCTGGTCAACTTAATAAAAACACAGATGGTATTGACTTTTCTTCCTTCTCTGTTTCAGTTTGCCGGCCCTTCACTTCTGCTCCCTGGGATCACCTCCAAAATGACTTGCTTTCACCCTGTCCTTTGTCTTCCCAGCTGCTTTGAAGGAAACCCAGTCTAGGACACTGATCTTCATAACAGAGCATTAATTTCCTCCGGCCACCCAGAGCGGCATTCATTCTTAACTTCCTTTAGCCATGCTTCAGGGCAATTTGGAGTTAGTATACTTGAATAAGCCAATTCTACTTTGGAGAATTAAGTTTGGCACTTTTCCCCGGAGAGGACTTTCTTCTTTGCTGACCTCATTGCTAATGGCCTCATTTATGTCTCTAGTTCTTATTCTTTTGGGAGTTTGAAATAACACACCCAACTTCTTTAAAACAAACAAACAAAGATCTAGCTAGTCTTTTCACATTAACCTTATTCAGAAGGTACCTGGTCAATATCCAGGATTTAGCAATTAACTAGTATATTCTATCTAGTGTTCCCCTTTACCCTTTAGTTGCTGCATTTATTTTCTTTACTGTTTCAGAGTCTTTGCAACCTTGTTTTCTTCCCTTTCAATGACCCACTATTTTCTTTGGCATGGCCCCAGAGAACAGCAACAGTTAAACTTATTGCTATGTGAAAGAGCTGCATTTGTTTAGAAGTTGCTCAGAAGGCCGTGAGAGCAAGCGACCTGGATGATAGGAAGTAGCCCCGGGAAACTCACAAGTATTTTTTTTTTCCTGTCTTTCTGCCAGGATGCTGGTTTTTCCTCGGCTAATAGCCATTTGCAATAGGGTCAAGATTTATGCCAGCTGGAATCTCACAGGATATCAGTCACATTGCTTTCTTCTAAGCAATTGCTTACCCTTACAAGAAAAGGAGCAGGAACATTGAAAGGAAAATGACATATTTAGCTTAGGGTACCGCGTGACAAATGGCTCTTGATAACCTTCCCAGGTCAATTCTGGGAGAGTAGACAAAAGCAAAGAAAACAAATTGACTACAGACATCGACATTCATCCTACTTGAAGAGAGAACCAGTCTGTGTGAAAAACAGAGTAAATTTTGAAAGAATCCAGAAATTGCCCTGAACTGATCCATAAAGAGAAATTAGAAATCGAAAGTTGAAAATTAGGAAGCTCAAGAGTGAATCTGAGGACTGATGTGCTCCACACATTACCTTCAAGACTGTTTAAACAAAGTATAGCTCACTTCATTAAATGAGTGACAGTGGTTTCAAAGTCACAACAAAGCTGTAAATCCAGATTTCTCAAGTTGAAAGAATCGCAGGATTCCATAACATTGACCTCAGGTTGGGGGATAGGTTCAGAAAAAGGGGTAAAATTTGCTCCACTTTATTTTTTTAAGTTCCGGGGTACATATGCAGGTTTGTTAAATAGGTAAACGTGTGCCACGGTGGTTTGCTGCACCTATCAACCCATCACCTAGGTATCAATACCAGCATGCATTAGCTCTTTACCCTAATGCTCTCCCCACCCCTACCCTCTCTCGACAGGCCCCAGTGTGTGTTGTTCCCGTCCCTGTGTCCATGTGTTCTTATTGCTCAGCTCCCACTTATAAGTGAGAACATGCAGTGTTTGGTTTTCTGTTCCTGCATTAGTTTGCTGGGGATAATGGCTTCTAGCCTCATCTATGTCCCTGCAAAGGACACAGTCCCATTCCTTCTTACGGCTGCGTATTATTCCATGGTGCATATGTATCACATTTTCTTTATCCAGTCTATCATTGATGGGCACTTGCATTGATTCCATGTCTTTGCTATTGTGTATAGTGCTGCATGTATCTTTATAATAGAATGATTTATATTCCTTTGAATATATACACAGTAATAGGATTGCTGGGTCAAAATTTGCTCCACTTTCACTTTACTATCAAAATTAGAATGTTCTCAGAGCATCACAGATAATATATAAGAACATTTCTAAATATGGAAGGACATTTGGTGTTTACCTCATCTGCATGCATCTCATAAGAATTAAGAAAAACATCCAGAAACTCAGGAGCCTTAGAGTGGGGTTTAAAAATGGCAGGGTTTACTTTGAGAATCCCCTTATTAAGACTTAACTTCAACAACGCACTGCTTTTCTGGTTGTACTAGCACAGGTTTCTGCCTCCTATATTTTTTTCCTTTTGAAATATTTCTTTTACTTCCAGGACAATGGTTGGATTCTGCTTCATTAGTAGTCAATCTCAATGAATCTGTTCCACATATTACCTTCAAGATTAATTTACTTTTTCTTCTCCAGGACAGAGGTAATAACATATCTGACTTTTACTCAGCCTGATTTCAGCCTTAAGTACTTCTTTTGTTAATTTATTTTATTTTTATTTGCCATATTCCAACCCATGAGAAGGGATGATCAATATGATTTTACCTTAAGATGTTTTTAAAGTTGTAAACAAGCCCAATAGAGAGTGACCTTCAAAAAGACTTTTATCTTATGGAGACGAGAATTTAAGAAGCAAGACAATGTGAAATTTCCCAGGTTCAATTCCCTAATCAGGTATACAGGAAGAAAACTAATGACTGAGTTATCATTAGGGTCAGCAAGGACCTCTATAGGAAACATACATTGCAATTTTAGAGACCAAATACTGTAAAAATCTTTCTTTCTCATTTCATCAGCGCAATGGTCCTTTGGCCATTAAAACTTCAAAGATGTAGTCATTATTTTAAAAATACGTGTGGTTAATTACGTCAAACAGTGATTTAATTCAATGACAAATTCATTGAATTATTTTCTATTGTATAAATAAAATAGCTGGCTATTTAACAGAACTTCCGCATTGTATAAATAAAATAGCTGGCTGATTGACAGAACTTTTCATTTTTCAACTGGAAATACAGGCATCACATATAGATCCAAAGCTGGAATCGAATGAGCTGATGATTACTTTTTGAAGATTGCAAACATTTCATTCTTTCCATTAAATTCACTAAAAGAAAAAAGTCTTACATGCAACTGCTATCACACACCTGTCACTTTAACGCTACAGAAAATGTCAATATTTTCTGTACCTCAAATTACGTTCTTTCTGCCTAGAATGCACTTTCTTGGAGTACAAAGAATATTCCTTAATGGTTTATATTGTTTTATAAATTTTTCTCTTCTACTCATTTATCCTTCCATTTTTACTGTTTTTTTTTTTCTCTGTTTCACATTTTCAGTGTTTAGAAAAACCAAATAGAAAAGCCGCCAAGCTTACCATTTCAACCAAGGATAAATATAAGAACATCCCAGCAGTGACTGTGAAGATCCAGTCTTGAACACATGGATCAGCTGACACGGAAAGGCCAATGTATAATCCTATGAAGGCAGTTAGGGAGCTTATAAAATTCATCAGGATGGCAGTCTTCATAGAAAGTCCAGAGCTTAAGAGCACAGCAAAGTCTCCTGAAGTTTAAGAAGAAAGGAAAATGTAATTATCATTTAATGGAAGATGCCTTTGCTAAAGTAACGCACTATTAGCTATTTCGAATGTCAGCACTGGAACCAATTTTATAGGTAGAGTTGAGTGATCAGTAAATAAAATGCTTTCCTATATTTCTCTAGAATTCATAGCCCATTCATCGTACTATTAAGAAGTTGCATTTCAAGAGTTCCATACCTTTGGTTGCTCCTAAAGATTGTATCTACAGAGAGGTCTGTGACATATTCTTGAGTTCTTGATATCCTGTGACATTTCCAACTTAGATAAATGCAAAATAGTCACTCACTGTCCCAGGGTTTCTAAATCTTTGGGCCTGGAAATTTGCCACGTGAAATCATGACACTATACGGGCTTTTATTATTTACTTATGCAGAAACTGCCGTGGGGAGAGAAAACTACTTAATATGAGATTCTTACAGCATTGCAAAAGTTGGTCAGGAAACAAATTTTTCCGTTTAGAAAATGATTATAGGAAAATGATCTCATTCTCTCCATGCCTTCCCTCCAAGAGAAGATTGACCTGTTAGTAAATCTGAGAACATCTACTTGTTAGTTTGGGGGATTGAGACTAAAATTCAGTAGACAGCTTGGGGACCCAGTTTTCTAGTTCCATTGCATAATTGTTCCCATGAACGGGGCTTGAAACATCTCTGCTGGCCTGTTGCAGACTGTCACACTGCCCTGTGGTTTTGGGTTGAGGACTGGGGGCTACATCACTGTTATAGTAGCAAAACTCAGGACCATAGATAGCGGATGGCTTCCAGACCAGGTGCATTTTAATGAGCCCAGGAAGGACCTTGGATAAACTGCTCCAAGAAGGATAGGTCAATAATAAGTCAGTGTCAGGACTTTGAGCAATGCACTCCAAGCACAAGAGAGCAAGAGTTTCCTAGGGGCAATGTAGGTGCGAAAGTGGAAGCAGAGAGACTGTGAAGAGCCCTTGCCCTTGGGAGCCTATGCCAGACCAGCCTCTACTATTTCTGGGTCTGTTTCAGAAATGTCTGTTCTAACCCATCTTGCGTCCTGGGAGGCAAAGAACAGGGCTATATTGTTCTAACTTATTTGTGGGATCTAAAAATCAAAACAATTGAATTCATGGAGTTAGAGAATAGAAGAAGGTTACCAGAGGCTGGGAAGGGTAGTGGGGTGGTAGGGAAAGGTGGAGGTGAGGTAAAGATAGTTAATCACTACAAAAAAAAATAGAAAGAATGAATAAGACCTAGTATTTGATAGCACAACAGGGTGACTACAGTCATAATAATTTAATTTGTACATTTAAAAATAACTAAAAGAGTATAATTGGATAGTTTGTAACACAAATGATAAATGCTTGAGGGGATGGATACCCAATTTTGCATGATATGATTCTTACGCATTACATACCTGTATCAAAACATCTCATGTACTCCATTAATACATGAGATGTTTACATACATAGTTGTATGTATATACAACAACTATGTATCCACAAAAATTAAAAGAAAAAAAGTTACAGGGCAACTAAGATTATCCAGAAAAAGAGATTTATGAGCATCTGCCACCACACACCTGTCATTTCAATGCTAGGCTTGGCTTTAAACATTTTGTATGAGTCAGGTTGATGAAACCATGGTTTGGTCTTTTGTTTTTGCTTTTGTTTTTTGAAACGGAGTGTCACGCTATTGCCCAGGTTGGAGTGCAATGGCACAATCTCAGTTCACTGCAACCTCCACCTCCTGGGTTCAAGCAATTCTCCCACCTCAGCCTCTCAAGTAGCTGGGGTTACAGGCCTGGGCCACCATACCTGGCTAAGTTTTTGTTTTTAGTAGAGACGGAGTTTTACCCTGTTGTCAGACTGGTCTTGAACTCCTGTCCTCAGGTGATCCACCTGCCTTGGCCTCCCAAAGTGCTGGGATTACAGGTGTGAGCCACTGCACCCAGCTGGTTTTAATTTAAATGTTATTTTATCTTACTGGCCCATTTGCTGAAGTGATGGATAAAGTTCCCCTCCCAATATTTTTCTCACATTTAATATGCAGATTTTAAAGTCCCTGTCAAAATTCTTTAAAATATTTCTCTGAATGACTCTCTCCCATATGGAATTCTCTGGAATCCAAATACAGTCATTTCTGGCCCGGGGAAACATCAAAAAGGAGTTTAACTGGGTTTTATTCCAAGGTACAGGAGTTATTTTTCTAGTCCTCCTCTTCTTATGGTTTAAATAAATTATAAAAGGAAAGTATTCATCTTTAAATCATAGGCTAGAAAAAGAATCCTAGTAAACCACAGCTGGAAAGATGTTATTTCTTTCTCAACAGGCCAGAAACAGTAATTCCATTGCTGAACTTACCCATTTCATGTGGGATTTCATGACACAAGATAGCAATCGTGGTGGTCACTCCTGACTCGGATGACGATGAGAAGGCTGCTCCTATGGCTAGGCCATCTGCAAAATTATGCAGGCTGTCCCCAACCAGAATCATGACTGCTAACAAACTAACGGCTTTACCTAAGGAACCAAATAAACACAGAAGAAGCATTAACAGAGCACTACAAATTTCACCAAATGCTTCAAAACCAACCAAGCTTCCCACCTACACTTGACATTCTTATATTCCATCTGATTAAATAACATCACTTTGTTTCAGCAAAAGTCAAGATTAGAGATTCAAGTGTGATAACCAACACACTTAAACGTATGGTCACTGTTTTGCTAACTGGTCTAATGAGATAAGTTACATGCTGGCATTCATTATTTTAACACCTTATGCAGTTATGCCAAAACAAGAAAGTAAAACCCATGTTATAGCCTCCCCAAATACCAGTGATGACCTTCCCGTCTGTCTTTTGTAATGCATTTAAAAATAATTTAAGAAACTTGCTATAGACTAAATGTTTGTGTCTCTCCAAAATTCATACATTTCTACTTATTCCCCTAGTGTGGTAGTATTAGGAGGTAGGGCCTTTGGGATGGAATTAATACCCTTATAAAAGATGCCAAGGAGTTCCCTTGCCCCTTCTGCCACTTCCTGCTGTAGGAAGGCGCCATCTACAACCAGAAAGTTGGCTCTTGTCTTGCACCTTCATCTTGGACTTCTAGGCTCCAGGACCATGAGAAAGAAATTTTTCTTGATAAGCCATCCAGTCTATGGTAGTTTGTTGTAGCAGACCGAGTGGGCCAAGACAAACTTCCCAGTGGAATGTCATTAAAATGGAGTGTATTTCCCAAAGCTGTTTATTTGAGTCAGACTGTTCTGTGTCAATCTAGAGCAGTGTGCTTTCTGTCACTGTGTGATTGTTTTGTTTCCCTTTCTGGTGAGTGCTAATGACTTCCCTGAAGCGCCCCATTCACTCTCCACTGTGACTTCAATAGAACCACGACCAACGTTTCTGGCCCCAAAGTTAGCTTTGGAATAATTACTCAAAGTTTTCGTCTTTCTGCAAGATAACTTTCAGCACTAGGCCAGTTAGATGTTGAACAAAATAAAGAGAAGCTTCTGTCTTCATGGAATTCTATTGCATAATATATATTATCTGGTCAGGAGAGAGCCAATGAAATAATTTTGATCATAATTGGGTTCAGCTTTCTAATGGACAGAATTTCTGTTCTGAAAATTCTAAATTGTATGTTAGCATAACTCAATTATAGAGTTGAACAGCTCACAGACATGAAAAGCATTTTGAGCATAGTACTTATTTTGGTAGTAATCTGCCTAGGTAGACCATTTGCTAAGAATAGTCATTAATCAATTGTCACAGTCTAAACTTTCATTAATTATTCAGTTGCGTATATATTGTGTGACAGGTGTGAGTAGCAGTTACTGTTACTGTTACTGTTAGAACTGAATGCATAATGCTTCTCTTTTTTTTTGTTTGTTTTTTTGTTTTTAGTTGGAGTCCTGCCCTGTTGCCCAGGCTGGAGTGCAGTGGCGTGATCTTGGCTCACTGCAACCTCCACCTCCCTGGTTCAAACAATTCTGTCTCAGCCTCCCGAGTTGCTGGGACTACAGGCACATGCCACCACGCCCACCTAGTTTTTTGTATTTTTAGTAGAGACGGGGTTTCACCATATGGTCAGGCTGGTCTCGAACTCCTGACCTCTGGTAATCCACCCTCCTTGACCTCCCAAAGTGCTGGGATTACAGGCATGAGCCACTGCACCTGTCCTAAATGCATAATTCTAATAATTGTGTTAAATAAAAATAGAAAGAGGATAATTCCTGGTTTCTAACTGTTACATGGCCTAAGATTACAAGGGAGATCGCATTATAATGTGGTTTGCCATCTTATTTGGGGAATATGATTTGATTCATATCATATCGCACACTGTGAGATAAATAACTTCAGTAAATAGCAGATATAACCCAAATTACCATCTAGGAGATAGCTCCATTTACTGTGTTTCAAAGATGGCCTGTGTATTTTACTTCTAAAAATCATGGGTATTTAGAAATATCACTGTAGGATGAACTTACATCCTTCTTGTGGTTCACTAACTTATTTTAGTCCTTGCTAAAAAGGGAAAGATTTCAGGCAACAGCCATAAGAACAAAGAATAAATACTGAATCATTGAATTCAGCGAGTTCTTATTGACATTGCCCGGAAACTCTCAGAATCCAATAATGCTACTAGATCATTTAACTGCTCCTGCCAATTTTCAGAGATAAAGCTCTTCTTTGTGAAAGGAAATTTAAGAAAACTTAAAGTGATACATTTGACAACACTGTAACATGCCAATAAACTTGTAATTTCCACATGCAAACATGTAGCGTTGATATTAATAGCATATATTCCAAAGGAGGATTTTTAGCCAATATTACACTCTGCTAGAAACCAGTGTGGCCTATATTTGCTATTATTTTGTTATCTCTGATCATGGGTTTCTAAATGTCAGATCGTGGATAGGTAACAAGCCACAGGCAAATATAAACATTTGCATGTAAGCCATAAAGAACACACTGTGTATATTTCTTAAAATAATTTAAACACTATTTAGCGGGAGGCTGAGGCAGGATAATCACTTAAACCCAGGAGGCGGAGGTTGCAGTGAACCAAGATCGTCCCACTGTATTCCAGCCTGGGCAACAGAGCGAGTTTCCATCTGAAAAAAAAAATTATTTAGTGGAAGATAAGACCAGTATTCACTGGTAATTTAATGCACTCATTACAGAATTACCTATAATATTTTACCTCTATTCATGTACTTGGCAGTCATATGGAGTTCCATGTTTCTGAACTATCAGAGGTTTTCCATGGTAAAACATGGGGGCTGGAAGTGGTATCATTGTGCTTTTTTAAAATTTAAATCAGACTGTGGACTGAATTTTTGCATCTTGTCTTTTGAAACACAAGTTGAGTTCCATGGATGAGGTAATACAAAACAAGTCATCAAATATTTGAAGCTTAATTCAATATGTCCCTGGCAAAGGGGCCATTGAGTAATGCAAGCTTGGCATGCAGAATGAATTCACTATTCATTCTGCATGCCAAGCTTGACAGGAAGTAAGCAGGTAGGTAGGAGGCCTACAAAATGTTTGAAGAAGACCATCCTTACTCCGTAATCTAGCATCCTCTTTCAGCTCCTGATTTGACTGAGCATATCCTTCTTTCAAGACCACAACCAAAGAGAAAAAAAGTCTACTGCAGACCTACTATGTGCCCAGCATTCTAAAATTACTCTTGGAACTAAAAGTTTAGAAAGAAAAATATTACTAGCAATGTTCTAAAAGCATAAATGGACAAAATATGTAATCACATATTTTGAATCAAATACATAAATTACATGAGTTAATGTATCTAAAACATTTAGAACAGTAGTTGTTATAATGGTGTTTGTTCTTAGTAGTATTTCTATCCCTGACTACATCCCAAGCTAAGAATAAAGATCATGCTTATTTTATTCTGCATTGATAAAGACCATGCTTATTTTATTCTTCACTGCACAAAACATGCCTGAAACAGGGCATGTCTTCAAACATTTCTTGAATGAATAAAACAATGTGAAAGAATGCATTGATGCATGCATGACTGAATGATCACAAAAAAATTGTTGGTGCATTAGCATTTTTCTTTTTCTTTTTTTCTTTTTTTTTTTTTTTTGAGACAGAGTCTCGCTCTGTTTCACAGACTAGAGTGCTGGAGTGCAGTGGCGCGATCTAGGCTCACTGCAAGCTCTGCCTCCCAGATTCACTCCATTCTCCTGCCTCAGTCTCCCGAGTAGCTGGGACCACAGGCGCCCGCCACTACGCCCGGCTAATTTTTTTGTATTTTTTAGTAGAGACAGGGTTTCTCTGTGTTAACCAAGATGGCTCCATCTCCTGACCTCGTGATCTGCCCACCTTGGCCTCCCAAAGTGCTGGGATCACAGGCGTGAGCCACCGCGCCCGCCGGTGCATTAGCATTTCTTTAGTTCCCCAGTGCTAGAGCTGACTAGCTATATAATCCTGAGCCGTGATTTAACCTAACAACTATTGTCTTCATTTGTATAATTCAGATAATATTTATTCTTACTTAAGTTGTAGAATTGAATGAGATCACATCAACTGGGTAGCCCTGTGCCTAGCATACAAGAAGTGTTCAATACATGTTAGCTATTTTTACTATTTGCTATGTTATTATGGCAGAATGGGAATAACTAATCATGATGCATAACGTTAAAACCTTAAGAAGTTTGTGTCACAACAGGGTAAAATAAGTGAGAAAAATAGGGTAAAACTTCAAGAGCAACAGATGAAAACCACAACAGACAAAAAAAACCCAAAAAACTTTCAAGAATTATTCAGAAACATAAGCACAGGTTAATAAAGTTCTATCCAAAATTGGTAAATTAAATGCAGAAGAAGAAAAAATCATAGAAAAAAAATCAACCTTTGTTAATTAAAAATTAAATGAACAAATGAGTTCTAGAATAAGATGTGAATAAATGAGATGACTGATTTGAACTCTACCATCTCAATGACAGTATGATAAATAAAACACATTTGTGATGAATTTTCAGTTGACTGTGCTAGAAGATGAAAAACCAATGATATATCCATACTTTACAGTGAAATAAAAGCCTCAATCATCACACAAATATGTTTAGAAATGAGCTATGATAAACACACATGTGTTTCCATTAACTGAAGTTTCCCCTAAAGGGAATTAGTTTAAATCAACTAAGAAAAACTTCATTTTTAAAGGAAGGAGTAAAATTGATATGAATATGTAGTAAATTTGAGAGCTGGATAGGAATTAGTTTTTATTACAAATTCTATTGTAAAGTTTTTCATAATAAACTACATACCCAATATGATATCTATATGGTTTTGACATTTTATTTTAAAACAGACATAACTGTTTTCTATGGCACTTTCCACATGTAAAGTTTAGCTTGGTACTCACATTTTCTGTTGGAGGCTGTCATACTGCCTATAGGCATTTCAGCTGCCTGTGAATCTTCTGGGCTTTTCTATTTTAAATTAAAAAATAACTGATGAAAGATAAGTAA
Source organism: Pongo pygmaeus (assembly GCF_028885625.2). NCBI lineage: Eukaryota > Metazoa > Chordata > Mammalia > Primates > Hominidae > Pongo > Pongo pygmaeus. The sequence continues at coordinate 18,139,082 of NC_072381.2, read as the reverse complement.
TGGCCATCATTTTGTTGGAAAATGAAACATCTGGAGAGTTATGTTGGTTTTTAAAGACATTTTAGTACTCTAGATGTATAGTAGAACCTCTAGGTTTCATAGACACACACAATGTAGAGCTGAAAGTCTGTGGGCAAAGCAAGCCTTTTGCACTCTTCATATTTAGATGAAAATAGCACTCTCAGGTAGGTCAGAATCTTCCATAGAGAGCTGAAGGCTACTGAGACAGTCTGTAATTCAGACTCGTAAATTATGTAAGCCTTTATGAAATTCAAAAGCTATCAAAAAAAAATTATTCTTGGCCTAACTCAGCACTTCTCCTGTATGGTGGATTGTCGATTTAAGATCCATCCTCTAACCTGTGAGCAGTCGATGTATTTTGGATGGAAAAGACACCCATGCAAACTCAACACCTCATTTCATTCACTGCAGCATAATATTCTGTGTTAACTGCTTTGTCAGTCAGTAAAAGAATCTTGCCCATTAAGAAAGTAGATCCACTGACTTATAAAAGACAACAATAATAGATTCAAACTTTTTTTAATCCTTTTATATGACAGAGAAGTGAGATTTTGAAATTGACTTTATGAGGTAAGATTACATGATTTTATTTCAGAGACTGACTCATAGTCCAATTTCTGAAAATATATTTTCCCTCTTGACACCTCTGATTTCAATTCTCTAAAAAACTTTTTATCTGCATATTAAATATGTCCTTTTAAAAGCATATGCATAGAAGTCTATCACCCAAAGTTGTACAAATTTTGACACAAATGTAATGAGATGAATTCATTTTGTATGTGTGTAAAAGAGAGAAAGTAAATTTTACATATTAGTAAAGTTCGCATATTAGAATAATAGCAGCTATTCAAAAGATAATGATAGGCTGTTTTTGGAGAAGGATGGCTGAGAAGTAAGGTAGAGCCTGTAGGATACAGACAGCAGGAAGTAGACCTCTTACTTGAAATTGGGAGGATATAGAAACAAAAAACAATGTGATCCCTTTATATTATATCAAAAACCTAATTATCATCACAATGCTTTATAGTTCTGTGAAAATACCAGAATTCAGATATTTATTCTAGAATGTTTTGTCTTGTTTTTCAAAAAAAGCTATTTATTGTCACATTATGTAAAGTAATTTAGAGCCAAACATTCAGGACTTCTTATTGATTGGGAAAAAAACGGACGTTCTTCTTTATCCTCGAGTTTCTTGAAAAAAACAAGAAATTAAACTCATCAAACACTCCTAAAAGTTTATACAATTTCTATTATGCTTTAGGTCAAACTTGCAGCTTAAATAACAAGAGGAATTACGTGTATATTAGTGAGCTGGAGTGTTCAAATAGCTCAAAACTCACTAAAGTACCTTCAGAGATTTGGTTATATGCATCCTGGGGCTCTGGACACTTCAAAGAGAAGGAATAATGTCAGTATTAAAGTGATTTTTAAAACTAATCCCACCTGAAGTTATCTTCTTTCAAACCACATTTAGAACATCCAAGCAATAAATACAATTAAGGCTCTTAAAATCATATTTTAAAGGAAATTTCTGGTTCCTATCTCTGAGTTAGCACGAGATCTGAAATCTACTCCCAAACATCTATTTTGCTATGTCAATCTCTCAGGAATAGCCTCCTCATTTCTACTGAGGAACCAGTCCTTACACTGTAAACCCTTTACCCTAAGGCCACGGTTCCAGGAGGCAGGGATTCTAACAATTATATATTACTTTCGTATTTTTCCCATTCCTATACTTCTTAATTTAAGAATTTGAATGGGAATATTGTTTTGAACATGATTGGACATTGTGCTTTGAGAATTAATATAGAAGATTTTGTTGTGGAAAATTTAGTAGAATGAAGGCACTTACTATGAAACATCTCATTGGGCAGAATCAGTTATCTCCTGTATTACGAAACCAACAACCCAGTCCTAGGTGCACTAAGTAATCCCTTGCTCCACATCTGTTTTCATCCACCTAGTCATGGCTATGGATTACTCAGAATGCAAAACCAAAGATCAACTGGTTTATGAAAACTTGTAAACACAAGGATTAAGGACGTGTCTATGATGTCATTCTGACCCATACATGTTTGAAAGTGATGCAGACAGGAATGATTTGAATCTGTGGAGGGTGCTTGTTGCTCTTCACTACAGCTTTCAGGGGCTTGGCAGAGTTTTCTAAACAGCATTTATCATAGTTAAGAACAGGCAAATCAGGAGTATGGAATCTGTTTATCTACCCTACTGATTTTCATTTGTTCATTGAGGAATAAAGGAGAGAAGGTAATCAGATCAGTAGAATGCTTCAGATGAGGAACCTACCAACTGGATAGTTGAAGCAGATTTGCCTCTGCCTGCCTGGTCACTTAATTCAGAGCTGAGTGCAAGATGGTGGGAATGTCCCACGTGCCCATTAACCAATGACAGGCCCTGCTGGATGAGGATGGTTTAAAATTAGTGTTGAAGCCAGAAGAACACAGGTGCAGTCTTTGTCAATGCCATGGTTCCATTCCATTGCCTATTGGCCAAAATGGTAGTTGCCACAAAAGAGAACTAGGATGCTTTAAGAATGGAATGCAACTTCAAAAATGTCTAGTGATGATTGAATGAGGCTTGAATAGTGGTAGTTTTTAGACTGTCTTTTGATTTACTAAAAAAAAAAAATTATATTTACACAAAATTAAATTCTGAATTCTTTCTCATGGAGATACCACAACGATAATAATCAAAACTGTATCGTAACCTGTGACTACTAAAATAATGTCTCTGGAAACGTATTCATCTATTAAAGCATTTGCAGTTCCTAAAACATATGCATTCCTTTTATTTTAGGCAATATTACAAATCTTGGAATTCAGTTAAGACTCATTTTAAGTTCCCTGACAAGCCCATAAACAATCTGAATAAACTCTACATTTTTGGATGTTCAGAATTTCTTTCACTCATTACCATACTGGATTTCTAACTACTGAATTATTGGTATATTGGCTTTCTAATTTAGTTTTCCCAACCCAGAAATGTTAATCCATTGGGTATAAGTGGGGATTTGTTATTTATTTAATGCTTCTTGGGATTAGAACTTCTTTTATGAAGGGTAAGTTCCTAAACTTTTAGGGTAAGTACTGTAATAGAAGTTGGCATTCCTAATTTCCAAATTACCATAGCATTCTAGTTTAAGCCCCAGGCCAAAGAAAAGTCCTGCTTTATTAGAAAACTTTTATAAAAGTTGACTCGTAGTCTAGTTGAATTCATGACCTCTATTTATTACTGAAAAGTTTTCAAATATATAGAAAGCTGAAAGAATTGTATTGTAATGTAAATACTGACCTATCCACTTCCTGGATAAATAGATAAATCTATTTTATCATGTATCTATCCATCTATCATCCCTCTATCCATCCATAAATTCATTTTATTTGTTGATTCATAAAACAGAATTTTGAACAAATTTAGGAATGAAAAACAATAAGTGCTATTTATTTTTTATTTTTTATTTTTTTTTGATATGGAGTCTCACTCTGTCGCCCAGGCTGGAGTGCAGTGGCGCGATCTCGGCTCACTGCAACCTCCACCTCCTGGGTTCAAGCGATTCTCCTGCCTCAGGCTCCCAAGTACCCGGGATTACAGGCACATGGCACCATGCCTGGCTAATTTTTGTATTTTTAGTACAGACAGCGTTTTGCTATGTTGGCCAGGCTGGTCTCAAACTCCTGACCTCAGGTGATCTGCCTGCCTTGGCCTTCCAAAGTGCTGAAATTACAGGTGTGAGCCATAGCTCCCGGCCGATATTTGTAGACATTTATCAGCTACTGGCATAATAAAAGAAATTACTAAAGCTGAAAAAAAGATTTGACGCAAATTTCAAAATTCCTAAGATGCTTGTTTTTGTAATTTTAAATGCCTTTAAGATAGAAAATGACATACGATTTTATGAATTTTCAAAGCTTTTGTTTGCTTATTTGTTTAGGTTAAGAAAGACATCCAAAATGCTGATTAGTAGCTAGAATGTTGGGCCCCTTCATTCCCCAGACATAAAATAGTCCCCAGTTCCTAAACCAACCATGAAGGTTAAACAAAAGGTCGTAACAAGTACATTAACTGCCCAGGAATAGATGTTTTAAAAAATTAATAATCTATTAGAAGGAGCTGTGTATCCTTGAAATCAGCATTCCATTAGACATCCCCTACACAGGCAACTTCATTACTTTTGAACAAGTACTTGTGAAGGAACAGATGAATGTATTATAAGACTTTAAAGCACAAGACAAATAAAGCTTAAAAATATACCTTGTCATTTGGTGACACAAGAAGAATAAAACATTTTTCTATCAAGAAAAATCCATGGATGCCTCCAATTAATCCCAACAGTTTCCAAATATGACCTTTGCTTTCATGGAAATGCCCAAATTCTGGGGCTTCCTGCTTATGTAAACCAAGAACCTTCAGGAAAAAAAAAAAAAAAAAAAGGCAGAGAGAAAGAAGGAGATAAGTCTTGATGACTTAACTATTAAATAGTAGGCCCAGTGTTGAATATATTTAATTTTCATTCTGGGAAATGGCATGACAACTATTAATACAATCACTAAAAGTCCAGTTTGCTTTTGGGTATATGAATGCTTCCACTGTACGCTTTAATCAGGGTCAAATAAATTGTGTACAATAGAAAACAAAAGAGAGCTTTGAATAGCTTGTGCTAATGAACAGAATGAGGCCTAAGCTTTATTTCTGCAAGTGCCCTAGATTTTCATACAAACTCAGTCCTTCGGCCAAATTGTTTTTCAGGAGTCCAATCTGCATCTGTTTGTACAACAATGCTTCATAAAATATTAATAAATTTTATATTTCATCTGGGGTTTATTCTCATGCCCTATAGCAATCAAAGTAAACTTTTATTAAATATCAGATAAGAAAGAAATCCACCTTGAAGAACTTGTTCCATTGGGAGCATACTGTATGACTGACAATATTGTCAGGTCTCTGGGACACAAAAGGATACGAGAAATGTGTCGGGAATTTTTCTGTAATTGACTCATCCCATTGGTTGAGTCATTCCATTGGTCAAACTCATGATTTCTTGTGAGCCAGTAGATCATTCTATACCATATCCCTTCTCTCAGAGAAGGCAATTTATGAAGTAGCTCATAAATGGTTTCCAGATTTAGAATGTTACTATTAAATTTTAAAAAGGAAAAAGAAACCATATGTGTATAGATTATATGTATATACATTCATACATATATGTGTATAGGCATTTATGTGTACCTACATATATGTATGTGTGTATATGTGAGTATGCATATGTATCTACATATATACATTGTATGTGTAAATATCACTAAAAACCAATATATGTTAGTCAACTTTTTCTCTTGCTAAGGGCATTAAAGGATACCCACCTAATACTTCTAATGACCATTATTGCACAAAATAGAGAACATTTGTAATATCATAAAACAAAACAGAAGAAAAACCCCAGATCTCAAAATAAAATGTAGATCTTTCAGTTGAACAAATTTAGCTGACTAAAAAAGGCAATCATATGAGTAACATTTTTCTCACTTCTGTGCAAACGTTTGAAAACTTGCCACAGATCACTGATTCTTCTAGCACACCACCACACTTGTTCTGCATCTTTCTTCCTCTTTCCAACAACTTTTGTCCTCGTCTCTCTTTTTTTTTTTCATGAGACAGAGTCTCGCTCTGTTGCCCAGGGCAGTGGCATGATCTCGGCTCACTGCAACCTCTGCCTCCTGGGTTCAAGTGATTCTCCTGCCTCAGCCTCCTGAGTAGCTGGCGTTACAGGTGCCCACCACCACGCCTGGCTAATTTTTGTATTTTTAGTAGAGACGGGGTTTCACCATGTTGGCCAGGCTGGTCTCGAACTCCTGACCTCAGGTGATCCGCCTGCCTTGCCCTCCCAAAGTGCTGGGATTACAGGCATGAACCACTGCACCCGGCTCTCATCTCTTTTCTTAAGCAAAAAAGACTGTCTACAAAATTTCGTGAAACCCAGCTAATCTCTGAAGTTCTCCTCTGTAACATGTTGCACCCATCCTCAAGTCCACCTTTGCTGTGGGCTCCCTCATTGGGGGAGACTCAGGCTGACCTGAGAGCTTTTTCTGCTTCTCAGGCTCCTGGGCAGTAAACAATTCTGCCACCACTGCTTTGACCTAGAAAAAAGGCCTCGGCCACAGCCTCTACTCAATCATAAGCCCTGAAATATTTCCAGGATATTAGATTATGAGGGCAATTAAAACTCATAATAGTTTTATTTTTCCAATGCTCCCTTTGCAATTTTCAGAACATTGAATAACAATTGAGCCTCTAAGCAACAAGAGTGACCCTGCAGGAAATTGCCAGAGGCTTGTGGAAAATTTTAACCAGCTCAGGCTTTGCTGGAATGGGGATCATTGGTCCACCATCATTATCCCTGGTAAGAGATTTCAGAGGGAAGAGAAAACCTCATCTGTAGATGACCTCAACTCAAGTTTTACTCCTTTCCTTTCTGAAAAAGAGCCTCAGCACGCGTCAGTAGGAGGCAGCCTCCTGGTGCTCACCTGCTTCTTAAGAGAAATCTAGACACTGTTAGTCAGGCAAGAAGGAAAATTCCACTGTGATGGCTGAAATAAAGAGACATGAAAGATAAGACTATCACAGAGGTGGGCAGGGTCAAGGGTATAAACAAAGGATAATGAGGCACCCAGAGACTGGCAATCGCAGGAAAGCATTGCCAACCTTAGGGGTGAAAGGGAAAAGGGAGGAAGGCCAGTGAGCCGTGGAGCTGTGGGGAAGCTGTCCACTGGAGACGTAGCCCACAGCAAATCAGCCACTTCTAGAGCGATACCGGAGCCAGGAGGGAGCTGAGCACAAATGCCACTGCCCCTCTCTCCTCCTCCTCTGAGTTTTCCATTGTGCCCCTTATTGGCTGACCCCAAACAAAAATCCAACCTGCAAGGTAGCTGAGGAGATGCAGCCTTCTGGGCAGAATAGAAAGAAGGACTAGTGAATTAGGCCATTTTTGCGTTGCTATAAAGAAATATCTGAGGCTGGATAATCTATAAAGAAAAGAGGTTTAATGGGCTCCTGGTTCTGCAGGGTGTACAGGAAGCTTGGTGTCAGCATCTGCTTCTGATGCGGGCCTCAGGAAGCTTCCAATCACAGCAGACAGTGAAGGGGAAGCAGGCACATCACATAATGAGAGAGAGAAAGCAAGAGAGAGGGAGACAGGAAGGTTCTGGACTTTTAAACAACCAGGTCTTGGGTGAACTAACTGAATGGCAACTTTTTTTTGAGACAGAGTCTCACTCTGTCACCCATGCTGGAGTGCAGTGGTACGATCTCTGCTCACTGCAACCTTCGCCTCTCGAGTTCAAGCGATTCTCCTGTCTCAGCCACCCGAGTAGCTAGGATTACAGGCGCATGGCACTACACCCAGCTAATTTTTGTATTTTTAGTAGAGACGGGGTTTCACCATGCTGTTCAGGCTGGTCTCGAACTCCTGATCTCAAGTAATCCACCTGTCTTGGCCTCCCAAAGTGCTAGGACTACAGGCGCATGTACCATGTGCAGCTAATTTTTGTATTTTTAGTAGAGATGGGGTTTCACCACGTCGGCCAGGCTGGTCTTGAGCTCCTGGGCTCAAGCGATCTTCCCGCCTCAGCCTCCCGTAGTACTGGGATTGCAGGCGTGAGCCACCGTGCCCTGCCACCTTTTCTTTCCTTTATTTCAAAAATACTACTACTATGTGGCGAGCCTAATGTTGGGGCATCTCTTCTCTTCTACAAGTGCAGAGAGGCCTTGGGGAAATAATATTTCTTTTTAAGGAAAACACCAGCCATGATACTCTCTTTGAAGTCTCAGTAAAATTTTGCATAAATACCTCCAGTGGTTAAAACTGAAGAGAAATGAAGCAAACTTTACCTGAAATGGAAAAGACCAGATTACCTGAGGGATAAGGTGGAGCAGAGCATCCCCAGACAGTGTCCCGACGGCCAAGCCCACAAACAGCTGTAAGATAAGCCTGTAGTTCTCTTCACAGCTGTGGAAAAGGACCAGCGCTGTCCCCAGCATGGAGCCCAGTGTGAGAAGGGTGACAGCCACCGTGCTGTAGCCGTATTCTAAGTCAAAGGAGATCGTAAACACAGTCAGTGCCCAGTGCCCTCCATTCTGGCCTCAGCTGGCAAAAATGCCAGAAGAATCGGTCTTACAGTAACAGCCAGTAGGGAGATGGATTTTTTAAATAAGTGTTTTGTTTTTATTTTGAGACAGGCTCTCTCTCTGTCACCCAGCATGGAATGTAGTGGCGCTATCATAGCTCTTTGTAGCCTTCACCTCCTAGGCTCAAGTGATCCTCCCACCTCAGCCTCCGAAGTACCTGGGACTACAGGTGCACACCATCATGCCTGACTCATTTTCTGGTATTTTTTGTTTGTAGAGATGGGGTTTCGTCATGTTCCCCAGGCTGGTCTCAAACTCCTGGACGCAAGCAATCCACTCATCTCAGCCTCCCAAATTGCTGGGATTACAGTTGTAAGCCCACTGCCCCCAACTTGGAATTTTTAAATAAGCGTTTTGTTGTTTTTGTTTTTGAGACAGGTTCTCACTCTGCTGCTCAAGCTGGGGTGCAGTGGTGTAATTATAGCTCACTATAACCCTGAACTCCCAGGCTCAAGTGATCTTCCCACATCAGCCCCTCGAGCAGCTGGGACTACTGGCAGGTGCCATCATGCCTGGCTAAGCTTTTCTTTTTAGTAGAGATAGGGTCTCACTGTATTACCTGGGCTAGTCTCAAGCTCCTGGGCTCAAGCAATCCTCCTGCTTCACCTCTCAAAGTGATGGGATTACAGGCATAAGCCACAACACCCAGTCTTATAAGTGTTATATGCGGTAAAAAGTTTTTAAATTTTTAACAAAAAGAATGAACAGATTTGCTATGGTCTAAATGTTTGTGTCTCCCCAAAATTCACATGTTGAAACCTAACCACCAAGGTGGTGAGTGGTATTAGGAAGTAACGCCTTTGGGATGTGATTAGGCCATACACTCTTCACCCCTGTTGAATGGGATTAGGGTCTTTATAGGGGCTAAAGGGACTGGAGTTCTTCCCTTCACCAGTCCATGAACCAGGAAGCAGACCCTCACCAGATGCCGAATCTGCTGACGCCTTGATCTTGAGCTTCCCAACCTCCAGAACTGTGAGAAATAAATGTCTGTTGTTTATATAAGCCATCCGTTTGTGGTATTTTGTTATAGCAAGGACTAAGACAAGACTTTTTTCAAATAACCCTGTTGTTTTGAAGTTACTCTGACTACCCCTTACTAAAAATTATTGCGCCAATCAAGGACTGAGCTTACCTCCAACCCTCAAAGAAATAATTCCCAAAGAAATAATTCTCAAAGAAACAATTTCTTGAAACTACAACATCCACTGACAAACACTAGTAACAATTTCCCTTTAATCATATCTTAAACTTCTCAAAGGCAAAAAAAAAAACTAGCCCTTACATAGGAAGCATAAGGTTTGGCAGCATTGTAGACCTATGTTTGTGTACAAAATGAGTACACGTTTTGGAAGAACTTCCTTCCAAAAGCTGTCTGAGTTATTTGTAATGTCCAGAGTGATATTATTTTCAGTGACTAAAATGAGTGATGTTATTGGTGAAAACTGATCAATGAATGTGTAACAGTTGATAATAAAAATCTGAACGATCTACATTTTGGATGATTGCAATGACTTTTATAATCCTTAGAATTTCATGTTTCTAGGCTTCCTTTTCAAAAAATATTTATAAAGTACAATTTGTAAGGTTATTCAAAAGAAAAACAAATATATATATATGTATATGTATATATGAAGGGAGAAGAAATAAAGGAGAAAGGGGAAGAGATAAGATTAAAAGAGAGGGAGGAAATGACTTTCGGAGTCAAGTACAGACAACATAGAGATAAGGAGTTATCTATGGCATCATTTTCATCATTTCATCATGGCAAACTAGTTAGTAAACAATGAGGAAAGCTAATTATGAAATTAAACTATCACTTTCTTCAGTGACTATAGATATACAACAATTTAAATCAAACAATCCTGGTATCAAAATACTTAAAGCTCACTGCAATTTTTTTTAAAAAATCTATCCTCTTAAAGTTTGTTAAACAGAAAATATTTCATTCTCATCATCCTTGCATTTTTCTAAAAGGTTCATTCTTTAAATTAGATCATTTTATTTTATTTTTATTTTTGAGACAGTCTCACTCTGTCACCCAGACTGGAGTGCTATGGCACAATCTCGGCTCGCTGCAATCTCCACCTCCTGGGCTCAAGTGATTCTCCTGCTTCAGCCTCCTGAGAAGCTGGGACTACAGGTGCCCGCCACCATGTCTGGCTAATTTTTGTATTTTTAGTAGAGACAGGGTTCCATCATGTTGGCCAGGCTGGTCTCGAACTCCTGACCTCAAATGACCCACCGCCTTGGCCTCCCAGAGAGCTGAAATTACAGGCATGAGCCACCATGCCCAGCCTAGATCATTTTAATAATATAACTGGTAACAGAAAAATAGGCTTGTGATATTAAGAGGACCTTTACTGAAATATAAGTTCTAAACTACCCAGGGGTTTAATATTAAAATAGAGTTGGCAGTAAACTCAGAAGAGGAAAAAAACTTTTAAGCATCTATTCCCGTACCCCCACTACCACATTTTCATTGCTATGGAATCCCTATAAAATGGTTTAGAAGCAAGGTGAAATGAAGAGTTGTTCTTCTATGGGTATAGAGTTTTAGTTTTGCAAGACGAAAAAGTTCTATTATCTATTGCACAACAATGTGAATATACTGAATTGTGCAAATACAAATGGTTAAGATGGCAAACTGTATGTCATGTGTATTGTTCAGACACCTACGTCATCGTATCTTTCATCATTCTAATGTAATAAAAATACTCATGTTATAGAAACTTCCCTGAAAATCTTCAACCAAGTTTCATATCCCATTCTTTCCCACACAGATTCTATATGGGAATGCCATTCTTTTCAATTATTACATAAATTAAAGATATTTGAATAGTAACATGGGCATCTGGATGTCTAATAAAATTTAAAGCTGTCCCATTTTAGAAGTGGTAACTGCAAAAGACCACAAAAGGCCAAGAAAGCACAATGACAAATCAGGGTACGACATTTCCCAGGCAAAAAGCAAAGTTGAAACTTCTTCAGTTATTTTGCTACACCCCACCCCTGTGGGCTCCTACCCATGCAGGACAATGAATGTTTCATAACTTCAGAGGTTAGCAAATCTTTTTAGATTCTCTGTGAGTCATATTTCACTTGCTTTCATGTAGGAAGGATAGCCTCAAAACCATAAAATATCTGACCTGTGGTCACAGGACTCTGCTAATTTACCCCAGGTCCCTGCATAGGTGCCATGAAGTCTTGATTGGCGTCAGGCAAATTGCAGACAGGCTCTAAAGTTTCCCATTATTACAATAGAGCTTGACCTAGCCACTAAATTCTTAGCCACTTCTGAGCAGCTACTTTGAATAGGTCTGAAACTTAATTTGTTCATGGCCATAATACTCTTTCCTGGAAACTCAGTCGAAAGTGGTGCTTAGAGGTTGAGTTTCAGCATACTGAACAGTATTTTCTTAATAATGTCTCCCCAAGTCTTCCTCCTTTCAATATAATATCATACATTTCTATAATTTCGAAAGAACTTTTGAAATTAAAGCTTTTCCCTATTCACATAATGCAACATTTTCGATTGAGGACAGTGATTTTTTTTTTTTTTTTTTTTGAGATGGAGTCTCGCCCTGTCGCCCAGGCTGGAGTGCAATGGCGCGATCTCGGCTCACTGCAACCTCCGCCTCCCGGGTTCAAACAATTCTCCTGCCTCAGCCTCCCGAGTAGCTGGGATTATAGGTGCCCGCCACCATACCCAGCTAATTTTTGTATTTTTAGCAGAGACAGGGTTTCATTCACCATGTTGGCCAGGCTGGTCTCGAACTCCTGACCTCATGATCCACCCACCTCGGCCTCCCAAAATGCTGGGATTACAGGTATGAGCCACCGTGCCTGGCCTAGGTTCTTGTTTTTAAGACAGGGTCTCTCTCTGTCACCCAATTGGAGTGCAATGGCACTGTCATAGCTCACTACAGCCTCGAACTGCTGGGCTCCAACAATCCTCTCGCCTCAGCCTCCCAAGTATCTGAGACCACAGGTATGTGCCACCATGCCTGGCTAAGTTTTCTTTTTGTAGAGACAGGGTCTCCCTATGTTGCCCAGGCTAGTCTCAAACTCCTGGGCTCAAGCAATCCTCCTGCCTTGCCCTCCCAAAGTACTAGGATTACAGGAGTGAGACACTGCACCTGGCCTTTCTAGATTCTTTTTTTTTGAGTCGGAGTTTCACTCTGCCGCCCAGGCTGCAGTACAGTGGTGTGATCTCGGCTCACTGCAAGCTCCCCTTCCCGGGTTCATGCCATTCTCCTGCCCCAGCCTCCTGAGTAGCTGGGACTACAGGTGCCTGCCACCACGCCTGGCTAATTTTTTTGTATTTTTAGTAGAGATGGGGTTTCACCACGTTAGCCAGGATGGTCTCGATCTCCTGACCTCGTGATCCGCCCGCCTCGGCCTCCCGAAGTGCTGGGATTACAGGCGTGAGCCACCGCGCCCGGCCCCTTTCTAGATTCTTTAGTGAGTGTGACGTGTTGGGCTGTTTCCCAGGAAGACTATTCCCCAGAAGTGTCTAGAAGTTCATGTGAGAGGAGATACAACTTTTTTCATAGGTCTTAACTTCAAAACCCTTTTCCAAGCGGCCTGTACATTCCAGCCCCAAGCCAGATGGTAGGAATGTAAACGCGCCCAGGGATGCTCTAGGTGCCACAGTGCTGTCTTCATCCGTTTTCTGAGCCTCATTGAATGACCACCAAGTGCTGGGTTATTTAGCTGCTCACTATTAATGAACTCTTTTTCTCTTAGTGAATGTGGAATCTTAGATATTCAGGCCTGGCATGTTTTTGTTCACATAACATTTTCAATTAGGCCACTTGATGTTACAGAATCCACTGTGAGTTAGAGGTGGGTAGCTGAACAACTCAGCTATGATTGGTATTGCAGGTTCTCTCAAAGACAAAGAAACACAACTCTGAGAAAATAATATATCTAAGGCTCTCAGATCAATGGTAAGTTAATTGTCACATTTTTTACTAGATAACATGGATTGTTCTCAACCATTTTTTTTTTGTCTTTTAAGTATACAGAGCTTTAAATTTACTGAAGATATTTTTGTCCACATTATCCCATTTGAACCTCACAGGTACCCAGTGAAGCCCTCGGAGAGATCTCATCTATTGCAATGACTCAGTGGGATACAGGTAACTGCAAATATTGATCCCTTCCCTTCCTGGGGCTGACAGCTACGTCTGGGAGGCTGGTATCTCCCTGCATGGGTCACCTTCATCCCACAACAGCCCAGTGAGCTTTGGTTTATTGTAATGTGTTTTCATTTTTTATACATGCCATGATGTGAGAAAGGCAGCCCTATAGGATATCACTGCTTTCCACTGGGCTGGAAAAGAAACAGTCTTGGGGAGAAATTGCTTAAGATCACAAAGTGAGGAAAAAAAAGCATGACTCAGCTCTGCATTCCACATTCCAATGCTATTGCTTTCTCTTTTACCATGCCACCTCTCAGCTATGGCCTTTTATGTTGATCCATGATGGAGTCAACTATAGAAGACATAATTAATTCATATAAATCATATACAAAAATAACATATTCATTGAAGAGTAGTATGTATTGTGGTTGGAAACAAGGACTCCAGGGCCAGCTTGCCTGGGTTTGAATGGCAACTCCATCACTTCCCAGCTGTGTGTCCTTGGGAAAGTCACTTAAATCTCTCTGTGCCTCAGTTTCCTCACCTGTAAAATGGGAATAATAATATCTACCTTGTAGCATTGTTAGGAGGATTAAATGAGTTGATAAATGTAAAATGTTTAGAACAGAGCCTGGTATATAGTAAGTATCCCGCGTTTACTATTATTATTGCATACATTGTGCACATCAGCTTCCTGAAGGAAGATCTAGAACTTACTCTCCAGAGTGGTAGGTGGCAGCTTTGCTTTTTGGTCCCTGGGCAAGTGGCAGGAGCAGCTGAGGAGTTGCTGGATGATCCCGGGACTCATTTGCTTAAAGTCCTCCTTAGAAATGAGTGAGAGGCCCTTCTGTAGAAATATCTCCACCAGCTGCCTAGCAGAGAAGCAAGTCTGTGTGAGGAAAACATAACATTGTTACTAATCTCCGCATATTTAAACTAGATTCTCCACCAGTTGTCATTCTTGAGGAGTGAATTCTAGATGGAATGGCTAGAACACACACATGAAGCCAGTACGACATGTGTTTCCCTGCAAACTCTCAGCTATATGTAATTCCTAAGGATATTTTAAATCTCTGACCAAAGTCTGCAATACCTCATTTTCATTCTGAGCCTTATTTAGTAGAGTTTTGCACACTTTTTCTTTCCTAGAAAGACACATTGTGTTTTACAATGTGTTGAGTGGTGTTTTAACCAGCAGCCTTAGAATGTCTTCATGTTTTTGTTCTTTTTCATTGAGGATAGCTTTGTGTTAATAAAGACTTCATACAATAAACAGAAGTCCTATGGTAATGAGGTCACTGTCTTTAATACTGTTTGATTTAGTCAGCCTGTGTAGGCAACGTGTACTTTGAAAAGTCCTAAAAGTAAAGGTAAAATTTTTGAAAGTAAAGCTATGTCAACTAGCTGCTGTGTAAATACCAAATGATATAGCTACCTCTCTCAATCGGCATATCCCTTCTCCACAGACACACACACACACACAGTTGAAAAAATCATTATTTGTTACTGACTTTACTGATTTTTACCTAAATATTTACAATTTGTTTTCATACTGTACAGGCATATTTATGAGAGAGAAGAATAAGGAAAGAACAAATGCCACGGTCTCTAAAAATGGCCACAAGACATTTGTCCATCTCAGAATAAAGGTTGACATTGTGCACTTCAAAAATTACAATTTAAAAGTTTTAACAGGTGAATGAGAATGATGGGTAGTTTCACTCTCACAAATGGATGTTTTCTATTGAAATAAGACCCCAATGCAATGTCTTTGTGATCTTTAGTTGCGATCGGTAAGGTATTGTTTTAAAAATCAGTGGTTTGCAAAGCTGATTTGGTTTGCCACACGGTATAGATTTTTTTTAATGAAGGCACTTTGCTAATCTGTAAATAATGATGACATAGTTGCTGTTTGTCTTTTTCCCCAAATAAAAATCTTTAGAGATGATTTCATGGATACAAAGTTTTATCTTGATCAGGAAATGTTTGGGTGCATAGAATAGAACCCACTGAAATCAGAAAACCAAGAGGAGATTGTATTAGCAAGGCATAGATGGTCTCAAAGAACCCAGGGATTGAAAGAATGCCCACGCTTCATAAGGAATGAGAACTTCAAGCTGGGAAATCAAAGATGCAAGATCTCTACCCACAAACTTCTTCCCACCCCCACCCCCTCCCCATCCCTGAGCCAAGTATTTTCTTTTTTCTGTTTCCCTCTGCATATATCTATTTCCTTTCACAGTTTGGCCCTCTCTCGTAAACTCACGGCCATATAAGCCCCAACTCTAAAGTGACTTTTCACTTCAAGAACCCAAGAATGCTGCACCTATAAGTCCTGAGAGAGATCTGATTGATTCAGCAAAGCCACACATGGTATCTCTTGAGTCAGGTGTCCATTTAGTTCAATCAGTTTTGCCGAAGTAGTAGGAGATGGAATAAAGCTGTTCAAACATGGGTGCCAACCTCACTCCTGTGGGTGAGGAAGGCATTTCTTAGTAAGGGATTGGGCAAGAACTCCAGAAAGTTTCTGCTACAAAAAGCATCCACAGAAAGCTAAACTTGTGTTTTTTTCTCCCTTTATCAAAATAATGTATGCCAAAGACAAGATTCTTTTTTGCACCACTTGTTATTGGCACAATGTAATTATTTCATCATCAATAATATTGACAAAAATAAAGGGACACTGGCAACAAACTTTTGATGATAGTTTCATAATACAATTCCTATCAGAAAAAGCCTGACTGGTAAATAAAGGAATGGAGAGAGAAACAAGAAGAGAATACCATGTGTCTTTCTCCAGTTTGTTGTCAAGAAGCCGAATAGTTTCTAGTTTTAGAATACCTTCTCAGAGAGTAAGTTATTCTATTACAAACTTCTGCGCCCTTGATCTTCGCTTGCTGCTCTTGTGCCATTTAGGTCATTAAGTAAATTTCTTCTGAAATCACTAATATAAATGTCCTCACTGGGGACTCATTATATTTTATAAAATTTTGAACATGACATATTTTTTATAAAGAAAATGAAAATTTAGATTATGCAGCCAACAATCTTTAAAACATCTTTATTCCTTCCTATGTAATTTTGAAATATGTTTGTACTTGTGTTGATGTTATCAGATTTCTACAGAAGCTTTACAAACATATTCAAAAGCAGTGGTTTCTAATCTTTAGTTTTGAGAATTACTTGCAGGGCTTGTTAAAAGACAGAATTCTGGGCTCTACTCTTGGGGTTTATGATTCAGTAGATTCTGGGTTGGGGCCTGAGGGTGTACATTTCCAACAAGTTCCCAGGTGGTACTGCTGCTGCTAGCCCAGGCACAACCCTTGGAAAACCACTGACCTAATAATATAGGCAGAGTCTTCAAATCTGGTGTCCCACGTTAGGATACCATCAAGAATCACAAAGAAAGTCACACGTTGGAACAGAGAAGAATTATTGGAGAAAAGGTTGTTGTGTTTGTTTTGCACAGAAAATGATTATTAGCATTCTTAGAAGATGCATGCCTTAAGTAACCCCTAAATTATAAGAAATGAATTATTATTTATTCAAATAAGGTCTCCATGAAGAGACCCTATTTGTTCTCTTCCTGAGAGTTGGCCCTAATTAAGGAAACCTCACAAACATGGATTAATATGGAGATCAACTCTTGTCACCTGCCGTTGAATACAGTAAACTTGAGTTTGAAAGAGTCAACTTCAACAGATTCCTATTATACATGGCAGAAGTAACAGAAAATAACTTTTAAGATACATAATAGCAAAAATATGTGCCTATTTTTGTTCAACATTGTATCTCTCATGCCCAGGATGATTAGTGGTGTGCATAAAATGCTCAATATGTTTTCTGAATTATTAATTCATTCAATCTGAACCCAAGGGAGGAAAAAGCAATATATTTCATTCCCCTAAAGACCCTGGCTTTATGTCTACAGAGATACACTTGTAGAAAAAGAAAACCGTAACTAATTGGTGGAACTAGAATATTTTTACTTTTCAAGATAATACACAATATTCTTTAAGTTTTCTGCAACTCTAATAAAACTTTCACAGCTGAGCTTCCTTTGACAGTAGCAAATGCTTGAAAAAGAGAAACAATGGCAATACCTGATCCCAGGAAATTGGACCATCCTCAGACTCTTTTTCCATGGATGAAGAGAAATTAGAATAGTCCTGATTATGGGTTATTATGTTGTTTTGTTTCCTTTGAAATTGATGGATTTTCTCATTTTTGATACAAGTACTTCTGGTCCAGAGAGTGTTGAGGAGGTGGTCTAGTTCTAGAAATTTCATATAAAATCTGGTGTCACATAGAATAGATAAGTTCAGAATACTCACAATTTCACATAGCTACAGCATAGATATTCCCTTACAAAGAATTCTCATCATTTTTTAAGCCATAGAGATGATGGAATGGACATTTCCACCAATGAAAATGCCTTCCATTGAGTCAAGGATTTTCTTTTTCTATAAAAATGTAAATTAAAGATGAAACTGGCCTAATCCTTAGGAAATTATTCCCTGGGGGCATTATACATCCATCGTAGATTAATTATTACTTTAGTTAAGTCAATCAAATTGTTTTCCTTTTAAGTGTATATGCAAAAGAGAGAAAAGCCCTGAAAGGGAGACAAGATTCCAGAAACAAACTAGATCTTGTTTTCTAATGCAACTATGGTATGGCAGTCAGTTTAAAGATCACAAATTAGTTTCCCTCAGTACAGCTCTAGGCTTTTAAAAAATAATTTGTACAAAGAAGAAATAAACATAATAGTAAATTTATATGGATTTATACATCTTCTTACTTATGATTAAAATGGAATTTTCCTAAATGTTATCAACAGTGGTAGAAAAAAAAAAAGCAGTCAATAAATACATCTCAGTATTTCCAGATGTTGGATTCAGCAAATGCAGACTTTAACGGAGCTATTACATTTAAGGAACTAAAGGAAATCATATTTAAAGAATTAAAGGAAAGTTTGACAATACTAAGTCAATTAATAGCAATTTTTAATAAGGAAATCTAAATTATATAAATGTCCAAATGAAAATTCTGGAGTTGAAGAATATCGAGACAATAAGTGAAACAAAAAGTTCACTAGAGGAACTCAACAGCATATTTGAGAGGGCAGAAGAAAAAAAATCACTGAACATGAGTATAGATTAACAGAAATAATTCATTCTAAAGAAAAGAAAGAAAAAAGAAAAAGAACAAGTGACAGAGACCTGAAACAAGAGCAAGTATACTAATGTATATAAATTGGCAGTCAGAGAAAGGAGAAAGAGAAAGGATTAGAAAAAAATATTGGAGGAAATAATGGCCAAAACTTTCAAAATCTGAAGTAAAAGCCTGAACATACATGTTCAAGAAGCATATCAAACATCAAGTAAGCTAAATACAAAAAGATTCACACCCAGACACATTACAGTCAAACTGCTGAAAGTCAAAGATAAAATCTTGAGGATCAGCGTGGTGGCTCACACCTGTGATCCCAGCTCTTTGGGAGGCCAAGGCAGGTGGATCATCTGAGGTCAGGAGTTCAAGACCAGCCTGGCCAACATGGTGAAACCGCTTCTCTACAAAAAAAAAAATACAAAAATTAGCCAGGCGTGGTGGCATTCGCCTGTAATCCAAGCTACTCAGGAAGCTGAGGTGGAAGAATCACTTGAACCCAGGAGTGGAGGTTGCAGTGAGCTGAGATGGCACCACTGCGCTTCCAACCTGGGCAACAGAGTGAGAATCTGTCTCAAAAAAAAACAAAAATGAAAACAAAAAACAACAACTACAACACTAGATAAAATCTCAGCAGCAAAAGAAAATGACTCATCACCTACATGGGAACATCACTACAATTAATGGCTGACTTCCCATCTAAATAATGGGGGACAGAAGGGTAGTGAAATGATATATTCAAAGGGCTACAGAAAAAACTGGAGGAGGCAGAGCAAGATGGCAGAATAGAAGCCTCCACCAATCATCTCCCCACAAGGACACCAATTTAACAACTATCTACACAAGAAAAGCACCTTCACACAAACTAAAATTCAGGTGAGCCCTCATTATACGTGTTTTTAACTTCATATTACTGAAACAGGCACTGAAGAAGTAGAAAAAACAGTTTTGAATCTCTGATGTCACCCCTCTCCCACCTCCCCAGCAGCAGCAGTGTGGTGCAGAGAGCATCTCTGGGTGCTGACAGTAGGGAGGCATGGCAATTGTGAGGCATTGAACTCAATGCTGTCCTGTTATAGCAGAAAGGAAAACAGGACCAAACTCAGTTGACATCTGCCCATGGAGGAAGCATTTAAACCAGCCCTAGCCAGAGGGGAACCCCTGATCCTAGCAGTTAGAACCTGACTTCCCCCACAAGCCTTGGAACCTCAGGCTAAAGTGCTCTGGGGTGCTAATAAACTTGAAAGGCAGTCTAGGTCACAAGGACGGTGACTTTTACATAAGTCCTAGTGCTGTACTGGACCCAGAGACACTGGACTTGGAGAGTGGGGCACATGACCTACTGAGACACCAGCCAGGACAATGCTGGCATTACCCCTCCCTAACCCCAGGCTGCACAGCTCATTACCCCAAAAGATACCCCTTACTTCCACTTAAAGAACAGAGAGGAAAGAGTGGGGAGGACTCTGTATTGCATCTTGGATACCACCTCAGCCACAGCAGTATCGGGCAGTGGTGAAAGTTGCAAGGTCCTGTTTCCAGGTCCTTGCTCTCAGACAATATTTCTAGACATGCCTTGGGCCAGAAAGGAACCCACTGCCTTGAAGGGAAGGACCTAGTCCGGGCAGGACTTGTCACCTGCTAACTGAAGAGCTCTTGGGCCCTAAACAACCAGCAGTGATACCCAAGTACTATGTCAAGGGCCTTGGGTGAGGCTCTGAGATTTGCTGGCTTCAGGTATCAGCTCAGCCACAGTGTGTTAGAGTACCAAGCAGACTCTTGGGGTGGGGGGCCCCAGATTCCAGGACTTGGCCCTTTGATGGGATTTCTGGACCTGTCCTGGGCCTAGGAGAGCCCACTGACCTGAAGCGTGAGTTCTAGGCCAGGCAGCATTCACCAGAAGTTGATTCAAGAGCCCTTGGGCCTTAAGGGAACATTGGCGGTAGTCTGGCAGCTGTCCCCATGGACCTGTGGTGGTGTTGGCCACAGGGTAAGGCTCCTCTGCCTTTGTAAAGGAGAGAGAAAAGTGAGAAGGACTACGTCTTGTGATTTGAGTGCCAGTTCAGCTGCAACACAGTAGAACACCAGGTAGACTTCTAAGGTGTTTGACTCTAGTTCCTGGCTCCTGTATGGCACCTCTGGACCTGCCTGGGAACTGGGGTAACTTGTCACCCTGAAGAGTAGAACACAAGCCTGGCTGGCTTCACCACCTGCTGATTGTAGAGTCCCAAGGCCTTGAGCAAACATAGCCGGGGAGTGGTTACAGTGGGGCTCGGGTGAGACCCAGTGCTGTGCTGGCTTCAGGTCTAACCCAGTGTGGTCATAGTGGTAGTGGCCACAGTGGTGCTTGTGTCAGTACACTGTCAGTTTCAGGTGGCTCAGGACAGAGAGTGAGAGACTCCATTTGTTTAGGAGAAAGGGAAGAGAACAAGAGTCTCTGCCTGGTAATCCAAAGAATTCTCCAGGATCTTGTCCAGGACCAGATAACTGTATGAGTCTGCAAGAACTACAGTGTTACAGGATTTAGGGTGCAGATACAGCAGATCACAGCAGATTTGCAAAAGCAGATCTGTATCCTAAAGCAGATACAGCATAGATCATACACCTAAGTCCTTTGGACTATCTGGAAAGCCTTCCCAAGAACAGTGGGTACAAACAAGCTCAGACAGTGATGACTACAATAAATACCTAACTCTTCAATGCCCAGACACAAACGAATATCTACAAGTATCAAGATATTCCAGGAAAAAATGACCTCACCAAATGAATTAAATAAGGCACTAGGGAACAATTCTGGAGAAACAAAGATATGTGACTTTTCAGATAGAGAATTCAAAATGGCTGTTTTGAGGAAACTCAGTGAAATTTAAGATAACACAGAGCAGGAATTCAGAACTCAGATAAATTTAACAAAGATTGAAATTATTAAAAAGAACCCAATAATTAAAAATAAAAAATTTTAAAATATTAAATAATTTTAAAATAATTTAAAAAATTCTGGAGCTAAAAAATGCATTTGGCATACTGAAGAATTCATCAGAGTCTCAATAGCAGAACTGATCAAGTGGAATAAAAAATTAGTAAGCTTGCAGACAGGCTATTTGAAAATACACAGAGGAGACAAAAGAATTAAAAAAAATAATAAAGCACAACTACTGAATCTAGCAAATCTGAGTTATTGGCCTCAAAGAGGAGACGGGGAGAGAGATGGGGTAGAAAGTTTATTCAAAAGGATAATAACGGAGAACTTCCCAACCCTGAAGAAAGACATCAATATCCAAGTACAAGAAGGTTATAGAACACCAAGCAGATTTGACCCAAAGATGACTACCTCAAGGCATTTAATAAGCAAACTACCAAAGATCAAAGATAAAGAAAGGATCCTAAAAGCAGCAGGAGGAAAGGAATAAATATACAATGGAACTCCAACATGTCTGACAGCAGACTTTTCAGTGGAAAACTTACAGGCCACGAGAGAGTGGCATAACATATTTAAAGTGCCAAAGGAAGAAAACTGTTACCCTAGAAGAGTATATCCTGTGAAAATATCCTTCCAACATGAAGGAGAAATAAAGATTTTCCTAGACAAGCAAAAGCTGAGGGATTTTATTAACTCTAGACCAGCCCTATAAGAAATGCTAAAGGGACTACTTCAATCAGAAATAAATAGATGTTAATAAATAATAATAATCACCTGAAGCTACAAAACTCACTAGTAATTACACAGAAAAACACAGAATTCTATAACACTGTAACTGTTGTATAAACTACTCCCATCCCAAGCAGGAAGACTAAATAATAAACCAATGAAATACAATAACTACAACAACTCTTCAAGACATAGACAGCACAATGTGATATAAATAGAAACAACAAAAAGTTTAAAAGTTGGGGGACAAAATTAAGGCACAGAGTTTTTATTAATTTTCTTTTTGCTTGGTTTTTGTTTATACAGACAGTGCTAAGTTTCTGTCAGTTTAAAATAATGGATTATAAGATAGTATTTGCAAATCTCATGATAACCTCAAAACAGAAAACATACAATGGATACACAAAAAATAAAAGCAAGAAACTAAATCATATCACCAGAGAAAATCACCTTTACTAAGGGAAGACGGAAAGGAAAGAAAATGACCATAAAACAACCAGAAAACAAATAACAAAATGGCAGGAGCGAGTCCTCACTTATCAATAATAACATTGAATGTAAATGAACTAAACTCTCCAATCAAAAGACATAGACTAGCAGAATAGATTAAAGAAAAAAAAAAGACCATTGATCTATTGCCTATAAGAAACACGCTTCACCTATAAATACACATATAGACTAAAAATAAAGGGATAGAAAAAGATACTCCATGCCAATGGAAACCAAAAATAAAAGCAGGAGTCACTATCCTTATATCAGACAAAATAGAATTCAAGACAAAGACTGTAAGAAGGGACAAAGGTCACTATATAATGATAAAAGTGTCAATCCAGCAAGAGGACTTAATAATTTTAAATATATATGCACCCAACACTGGAGCACCCAGATATATAAAGCAAATATTGTTAGATCTACAGAGAAACATAAGCCATAGTACAATAACAGCTGGAGACTTCAACACCCCACTGTCAGCATAAGACAGATCTTCCAGACAGAAAATCAACAAACTAAGATTAAACTTAATCTGCACTATACGACCAAATGGATCTAATATATATTTACAGAACATTTCATCCAACAGCTGCAGAACACACATTCTTTTCTTCAGCACTTGGTCATTCTCAAGGACAGGCCATACGTTAGGTCACAAAACTGGTCTCAACATATTTTTAAAAATTGAAATAATATCAAGCATCTTCTCTGACCACAATGGAATAAAACTAGAAATCAATAACAGGAGGAATTTTTGAAAAGTATGCAAATACATGGAAATTAAACAATATGCTCCTGAATGACCAATGGATCAACGGATAAATTAACAAGGAAATAGAAAAATGTCTTGAAACAAATGATAAGGGAAACACAACATACCAAAACCTATGAGAAACAACAAAAGTGGTACTAAGAGGAAAGTTTATAGCTATAAGTGCCTACATCGAAAAAGAGGAGATTTCAAATTAACAATCTAACAATGCATCTTAAAGAACTAGAGCAGCAAGAGCAAACCAAACCTAAAATGAGTAGAAGCAAAGAAATAATAAAGATTAGAGCAGAAGTAAATGAATTTGAAATGAAGAAAACAATACAAAAGATCAATGAAACAAAAAGTTGGTTTTGTGAAAAGTTAAAGAACATTGACAAGCCTTTAAGCAGACTTAGAAAAAAAGAGAAAATATCCAAATAAATAAAATCAGAGATGAAAAAAGAGACATTACAACTGATACTGCAGAAATTCAAAAGATCATTAATGGCTACTATGAGTAACCATATGCCAATAAATTTGAAAAATCTATACAATCTATATAATCTATATAGAAAAATCTATATAATCTATAATAAAAATCCTCCCTGTAAAGAAAAGCCCAGGACACAGTGGCTTCACTGCTGAATTCCACCAAACATTTAAGAAGAACTAATACCAATTCTATTCAAACTATTCCAAAAAATAGAGGAGGAGGGAGTACTTCCGAACTCATTCCATGAGGCCAATATTGCCCTAATACCCAAACCAAAGACACATCAGGAAGGGAAGGGAAGGGGAGGGGAGGGGAGGGGAGGAGAGGGGCAGGCCAATATCTCTGATGAATATTGATGCAAAAATCCTCAACAAAATACTAGCAAATTGAATTCAACAATCCATTAAAAAAGATCATTCATAATGACTAAGTGGGATTTATCCCCTAGCTAGGATGCAAGGTTGGTTCAACATATGCAAATCAGTCAATGTAATACATCACATCAACAAAATAAAGAACAAAAATCATATGATCATTTCAATTGATACTGAAAAAGCATTTGATGAAATTCAACATCCTTTCATGATAAAAACCCTAAAAAATGGGGTATAGAAGGAACATATCTCAACATAATAAAAGCTATATACATTAGACTCAGAGCCAGTATCATATTGAATGAGAACAAACTGAAAGCCCTTTCTCTCAGATCTGGAACATGACAAGGATGTCCATTGTCACCACTGTTATTAAACATAGTACTGGACATCCTAGCTAGAGAAATCAGACAAGAGATAGAAATAAAGGGCATCCAAATTCGAATGGAAGAAGTCAAATTATCCTCATTTACAGATGACACAATTTATGTTTCATCTACACACACACACACACACACACACACACACACACAAACTATTAGAACTGATAAGAAAATCCAGTAAAGTTGCAGGATACAACATCAACATACAAAAATCAGCAGCATTTCTATATGCCAACAGTGAACAATCTGAAAAAGAAATAAAAATGTAATCCCATTTACAATAGCCACAAATAAAATTAAATGCCTAGGAATTAACCAAAGAAATGAAAGATTTCTACAATGAAAACTACAAAACACTGATGGAAGAAATTGAAGAAGACACCAAGAAAGTGGAAAGTATTCCATATTCATGGATTGGAAGAATAAATATTGTCAAAATGTCCATACTTTCCAAAGTAATCTACTGATTCATTGCAATCCCTATCACAGTATCAATGACATTCTTCAAAGAAATAGAAAAAACTACCCTAAAATTTATATGGGATCACAAAAGACCCAGAATAGTCAAAACTATCCTGAGCAAAAGAACAAAACTAGAGGAATCATGTTACCTGACTTCAAACTATATTACAGAGCTATAGTCACCAAAACAGGAAGTATTGGCATAAAAACAGACACATAGACCAATGGAACACAATAAAGAACCCAGCAACAAATATACACACCTAAAGTGAACTCATTTTAGACACAGGTCCCAAGAACATACACTGGGGAAAAGACAGTCTATTCAATAAATGGTGCTGGGAAAACTGAATATCCACATGCAGAAGAATGAAACTAGAACCCATCTCTCGTCATATACAAAAATCAAATCAAAATGGATTAAAGACTTAAATCTAAGATTTCAGACTATGAAATACTACAAGAAAATGTTGGGGAAAATCTTGACGACATTGGTCTGGGCAAAAATGTCCTGAGTAATACTCCACAAGCATAGGCAATCAAACTAAAAGTGGACAAGTGGGATCACATCAAGTTACAAAGCTGCACAGCAAAAGAAACAACAAAGTGAAGTGACAACCCACAGAATGGGAGAAAATATTTGCAAGCTACTCATCTGACCAGGAATTAATAACCAGAATATACAAGGAGCTCAAACAACTCTAGAGGAAAAAAAATCTAATAATTTGATCCAAAAATGGGCAAAAGATCTGAATAGACATGTCTCAAAATAAGACATACAAATGGCAAACAGGAATATGAAAAGGTGCTCAACGTCACTGATCATCAGAGAAATGCAAATCAAAACTACAATGAAATATAACCTCACCCCTGTTAAAATGGGTTATAGCCAAAAGATAGGCAATAAAAAATACCGGCAAGGATGTGGAGAAAAGGGAACCCTGGTGCACTGTTGGTGGGAATGTAAGTTAGTACAACCCCTATGGAGAATGATCTGGAGGTTTCTCAAAAAAACTAAAAATTGAGCTACCATATGACCAACAATCCCACCGCTGGGTATATACCCAAAAGAACAAACTTAGTATATTGAAGAGATATCTGCACTCTCATTTTTGTCGCAGCACTGTTCATGATACCTAAGATCTGGAAGCAACCTAGGTGTCCATCAACAGATGAATGGATAAAGAAAATTTGGGCCGGGGGGAGGAGCCAAGATGGCCGAATAGGAACAGCTCCGGTCTACAGCTCCCAGCGCGAGCGACGCAGAAGACGGGTGATTTCTGCATTTCCATCTGAGGTACCGTGTTCATCTCACTAGGGAGTGCCAGACAGTGGGCGCAGGTCAGTCGGTGAGCGCACCGTGCGCCAGCCGAAGCAGGGGCGAGGCATTGCCTCACTCGGGAAGCGCAAGGGGTCAGGGAGTTCCCCTTCCAGGGGTGACAGACGGCACCTGGAAAATCGGGCCACTCCCACCCGAATACTGTGCTTTTCCGAAGGGCTTAGGAAACGGTGCCCCAGGAGAGTATAGCCCGCACCTGGCTCAGAGGGTCCTACGCCCACGGAGTCTCGCTGATTGCTAGCACAGCAGTCTGAGATCAAACAGCAAGTCGGCAGCGAGGCTGGGGGAGGGGCGCCCGCCATTGCCCGGGCTCGCTTAGGTAAACAAAGCAGCCTGGAAGCTTGAACTGGGTGGAGCCCACCACAGCTCAAGGAGGCCTGCCTGCCTCTGTAGGCTCTACCTCTGGGGGCAGGACACAGACAAACAAAAAGACAGCAGTAACCTCTGCAGACTTAAATGTCCCTGTCTGACAGCTGTGAGGAGAGCAGTGGTTCTCCCAGCACGCAGCTGGAGATCTGAGAACGGGCTGACTGCCTCCTCAAGTGGGTCCCTGACCCCTGACCCCCGAGCAGCCTAACTGGGAGGCACCCCCCAGCAGGGGCAGACTGACACCTCACACGGCCGGCCAGGTACTCCAACAGACCTGCAGCTGAGGGTTCTGTCTGTTAGAAGGAAAACTAACAGAAAGGACATCCACACCAAAAACCCATCTGTACATCACCATCATCAAAGACCAAAAGTAGATAAAACCACAAAGATGGGGAAAAAACAGAGCAGAAAAACTGGAAACTCTAAAAACCAGAGTACCTCTCCTCCTCCAAAGGAACGCAGTTCCTCACCAGCAACGGAACAAAGCTGGACAGAGAATGACTTTGACGAGCTGAGAGAAGAAGGCTTCAGACGATCAAATTACTCTGAGCTACGGGAGGATATTCAAACCAAAGGCAAAGAAGTTGAAAACTTTGAAAAAAATTTAGAAGAATGTATAACTAGAATAACCAATACAGAGAAGTGCTTAAAGGAGCTGATGGAGCTGAAAACCAAGGCTCGAGAACTACGTGAAGAATGCAGAAGCCTCAGGAGCCGATGCGATCAAATGGAAGAAAGGGTATCAGCCCTGGAAGATGAAATGAATGAAATGAAGCGAGAAGGGAAGTTTAGAGAAAAAAGAATAAAAAGAAACGAGCAAAGCCTCCAAGAAATGTGGGACTATGTGAAAAGACCAAATCTACGTCTGATTGGTGTACCTGAAACTGACGGGGAGAATGGAAACAAGTTGGAAAACACTCTGCAGGATATTATCCAGGAGAACTTCCCCAATCTAGCAAGGCAGGCCAACATTCAGATTCAGGAAATACAGAGAACGCCACAAAGATACTCCTCGAGAAGAGCAACTCCAAGACACATAATTGTCAGATTCACCAAAGTTGAAATGAAGGAAAAAATGTTAAGGGCAGCCAGAGAGAAAGGTCGGGTTACCATCAAAGGGAAGCCCATCAGACTAACAGCGGATCTCTCGGCAGAAACCCTACAAGCCAGAAGAGAGTGGGGGCCAATATTCAACATTCTTAAAGAAAAGAATTTTCAACCCAGAATTTCATATCCTGCCAAACTAAGCTTCATAAGTGAAGGAGAAATAAAATACTTTACAGACAAGCAAATGCTGAGAGATTTTGTCACCACCAGGCCTGCCCTAAAAGAGCTCCTGAAGGAAGCGCTAAACATGGAAAGGCACAACCGGTACCAGCCACTGCAAAATCATACCGAAATGTAAAGAACATCGAGACTAGGAAGAGACTGCATCAACTAACGAGCAAAATATCCAGCTAACATCATAATGACAGGATCAAATTCACACATAACAATATTAACTTTAAATGTAAATGGACTAAATGCTCCAATTAAAAGACACAGACTGGCAAACTGGATAAAGACTCAAGACCCATCAGTGTGCTGTATTCAGGAAACCCATCTCACGTGCAGAGACACACATAGGCTCAAAATAAAAGGATGGAGGAAGATCTACCAAGCAAATGGAAAACAAAAAAAGGCAGGGGTTGCAATCCTAGTCTCTGATAAAACAGACTTTAAACCAACAAAGATCAAAAGAGACAAAGAAGGCCATTACATAATGGTAAAGGGATTAATTCAACAAGAAGAGCTAACTATCCTAAATATATATGCACCCAATACAGGAGCACCCAGATTCATAAAGCAAGTCCTGAGTGACCTACAAAGAGACTTAGACTCCCACACATTAATAATGGGAGACTTTAACACCCCACTATCAACATTAGACAGATCAACGAGACAGAAAGTCAACAAGGATACCCAGGAATTGAACTCAGCTCTGCACCAAGCGGACCTAATAGACATCTACAGAACTCTCCACCCCAAATCAACAGACTATACATTTTTTTCAGCACCACACCACACCTATTCCAAAATTGACCATATACTTGGAAGTAAAGCTCTCCTCAATAAATGTAAAAGAACAGAAATTGTAACAAACTGTCTCTCAGATCACAGTGCAATCAAGCTAGAACTCAGGATTAAGAATCTCACTCAAAACCGCTCAACTACGTGGAAACTGAACAACCTGCTCCTGAATGACTACTGGGTACATAACGAAATGAAGGCAGAAATAAAGATGTTCTTTGAAACCAACGAGAACCAAGACACAACATACCAGAATCTCTGGGATGCATTCAAAGCAGTGTGTAGAGGGAAATTTATAGCACTAAATTCCCACAAGAGAAAGCAGGAAAGATCCAAAATTGACACCCTAACATCACAATTAAAAGAACTAGAAAAGCAAGAGCAAACACATTCAAAAGCTAGCAGAAGGCAAGAAATAACTAAAATCAGAGCAGAACTGAAGGAAATAGAGACACAAAAAACCCTTCAAAAAATAAATGAATCCAGGAGCTGGTTTATTGAAAGGATCAACAAAACTGATAGACCGCTAGCAAGATTAATAAAGAAAAAAAGAGAGAAGAATCAAATAGATGCAATAAAAAATGATAAAGGGGATATCACCACCGATCCCACAGAAATACAAACTACCATCAGAGAATATTACAAACACCTCTATGCAAATAAACTAGAAAATCTAGAAGAAATGGATAAATTCCTCGACACATACACCCTCCCAAGACTAAACCAGGAAGAAGTTGAATCTCTGAATAGACCAATAACAGGAGCTGAAATTGTGGCAATAATCAATAGCTTACCAACCAAAAAAAGTCCAGGTCCAGATGGATTCACAGCCGAATTCTACCAGAGGTACAAGGAGGAGCTGGTACCATTCCTTCTGAAACTATTCCAATCAATAGAAAAAGAGGGAATCCTCCCTAACTCATTTTATGAGGCCAGCATCATCCTGATACCAAAGCCTGGCAGAGACACAACAAAAAAAGAGAATTTTAGACCAATATCCTTGATGAACATTGATGCAAAAATCCTCAATAAAATACTGGCAAACAGAATCCAGCAGCACATCAAAAAGCTTATCCACCATGATCAAGTGGGCTTCATCCCTGGGATGCAAGGCTGGTTCAATATACGCAAATCAATAAATGTAATCCAGCATATAAACAGAACCAAAGACAAAAACCACATGATTATCTCAATAGATGCAGAAAAGGCCTTTGACAAAATTCAACAACCCTTCATGCTAAAAACTCTCAATAAATTAGGAATTGATGGGACGTATCTCAAAATAATAAGAGCTATTTATGACAAACCCACAGCCAATATCATACTGAATGGGCAAAAACTGGAAGCATTCCCTTTGAAAACTGGCACAAGACAGGGATGCCCTCTCTCACCACTTCTATTCAACATAGTGTTGGAAGTTCTGGCCAGGGCAATTAGGCAGGAGAAGGAAATCAAGGGTATTCAATTAGGAAAAGAGGAAATCAAATTGTCCCTGTTTGCAGATGACATGATAGTATATCTAGAAAACCCCATTGTCTCAGCCCAAAATCTCCTTAAGCTGATAAGCAACTTCAGCAAAGTCTCAGGATACAAAATCAACGTACAAAAATCACAAGCATTCTTATACATCAATAACAGACAAACAGAGAGCCAAATCATGAGTGAACTCCCATTCACAATTGCTTCAAAGAGAATAAAATACCTAGGAATCCAACTTACAAGGGATGTGAAAGACCTCTTCAAGGAGAACTACAAACCACTGCTCAAGGAAATAAAAGAGGATACAAAGAAATGGAAGAACATTCCATGCTCATGGGTAGGAAGAATCAATATCATGAAAATGGCCATCCTTCCCAAGGTAATTTACAGATTCAATGCCATCCCCATCAAGCTACCAATGACTTTCTTCTCAGAATTGGAAAAAACTACTTTAAAGTTCATATGGAACCAAAAAAGAGCCCGCATCGCCAAGTCAATCCTAAGCCAAATGAACAAAGCTGGAGGCATCACACTACCTGACTTCAAACTATACTACAAGGCTACAGTAACCAAAACAGCATGGTACTGGTACCAAAACAGAGATATAGATCAATGGAACAGAACAGAGCCGTCAGAAATAATGCCACATATCTACAAGTATCTGATCTTTGACAAACCTGACAAAAACAAGAAATGGGGAAAGGATTCCCTATTTAATAAATGGTGCTGGGAAAACTGGCTAGCCGTATGTAGAAAGCTGAAACTGGATCCCTTCCTTACACCTTATACAAAAATCAATTCAAGATGGATTAAAGACTTAAATGTTAGACCTAAAACCATAAAAACCCTAGAAGAAAACCTAGGCATTACCATTCAGGACATAGGCATGGGCAAGGACTTCATGTCTAAAACACCAAAAGCAATGGCAACAAAAGCCAAAATTGACAAATGGGATCTAATTAAACTCAAGAGCTTCTGCACAGCAAAAGAAACCACCATCAGAGTGAACAGGCAACCTACAAAATGGGAGAAAATTTTCGCAACCTACTCATCTGACAAAGGGCTAATATCCAGAATCTACAATGAACTCCAACAAATTTACAAGAAAAAAACAAACAACCCCATCAAAAAGTGGGCGAAGGACATGAACAGACACTTCTCAAAAGAAGACATTTATGCAGCCAAAAAACACATGAAAAAATGCTCACCATCACTGGCCATCAGAGAAATGCAAATCAAAACCACAATGAGATACCATCTCACACCAGTTAGAATGGCAATCATTAAAAAGTCAGGAAACAACAGGTGCTGGAGAGGATGTGGAGAAATAGGAACACTTTTACACTGTTGGTGGGACTG
Source organism: Pongo pygmaeus (assembly GCF_028885625.2). Lineage (NCBI taxonomy): Eukaryota > Metazoa > Chordata > Mammalia > Primates > Hominidae > Pongo > Pongo pygmaeus. The sequence continues at coordinate 18,107,323 of NC_072381.2, read as the reverse complement.
TAAACTAGTTCAACCATTGTGGAAGTCAGTGTGGCGATTCCTCAGGGATCTAGAACTAGAAATTCCATTCGACCCAGCCATCCCATTACTGGGTATATACCCAAAGGACTATAAATCATGCTGCTATAAAGACACATGCACACGTATGTTTATTGCGGCATTATTCACAATAGCAAAGACTTGGAACCAACCCAAATGTCCAACAATGATAGACTGGATTAAGAAAATGTGGCACATATACACCATGGAATACTATGCAGCCATAAAAAATGATGAGTTCACGTCCTTTGTAGGGACATGGATGAAATTGGAAATCATCATTCTCAGTAAACTATCGCAAGAACAAAAAACCAAACACCGCATATTCTCACTCATAGGTGGGAATTGAACAATGAGAACACATGGACACAGGAAGGGGAACATCACACTCTGGGGACTGTTGTGGGGTGGGGGGAGGGGGGAGGGATAGCATAGGGAGATATACCTAATGCTAGATGACGAGTTGGTGGGTGCAGCGCACCAGCATGGCACATGTATACATATGTAACTTACCTGCACATTGCGCACATGTACCATAAAACCTAAAGTATAATAATAATAATAATAATAATAATAAAAGAAAAAAAAAAAAAAAAAGAAAATTTGGTACATATACACAATGGAATACTATTCAGCCATAAAAAAGAATGAGATCAAGTCATTTGCAACAACATGGATAAAACTGGAGAACACTATGTTAAGTGAAATAAGCCAAGCACAGAAAGACAAACATATCATATTCTCACTTATTTGTGGGATCTAAAAATCAAAACAATCAAACTCATGGACATAGAGAATAAAAGGATGGCTTCGAGAGGTTAGGAAATGTATTGGGGGAGGGGGATAGTTAATGGGTATAACAAAATTAACTAGAAAGAACAAGACCTATTATTTGACAGCACAACATGGTAATTATAGTCAATAATAATTTAATTGTAAATATTAATATTAAAATAACTAAGAATATAATTGGACTGTTGGTAACACAAACAATAAATGCTTGAAGGGATGGATACCCCACTCTCTATGATGTCATTATTGCACATTGCATGCCTGTAGCAAAACATTTCATGTACCCCATAAATACATACACCTACTATGTACCCACAAAAATTTGAAAAAAGAAAAAGAAAAAAAGATCAAGAATTTTATATCCAGCAAAATAATCCTTCAAATTGAAGGTTTAAAAAAAGCCATTCTCAGATAAACAATGAATGAGAGAATTTATTGCTAGCAGACCTGCCTTATAAGAAATACAAAATGAAGTTATTTAAGCTGAAAAGAAATGACCAAATTTACCACCTGGGTAAATTTCCCATTTTGATTAAGTTCACTTAAAGAAATGACCAGCAGTGGAGATGTAAAAATGTGGGTTAATATGAAAGACTCCATAAATATATTTTTTCTCATTTGTTCTCTAAACTTAATGAGAAAATACTATGGGCTTCTCTTTCAAAGTCAGAAACATAATAAGGATGCAGATCATCCCCCCTACTATTTAACATTATATTGAGGTTATTAACCAATGCAATTAGATGAGAAAGTAAATAAAAGCATGAGAATTGGAAATAAATAGGCAAAACTATATGTATTTAGAGATAGTATTATATATCTGAAACCCCTAAAAATCATACAAAAATAATCATGAAGCAGGTTATAAAATTAACCTATAAAAATTAGAAACACACACACAAAGATCAACTAGAAGATAGATGAAAGAGGACTTCATTTAAGAGAGCCAAAAAGAATGTTAAAGGCATAGGTATAAACATAACAACAAATGCCTACAATCTATGTGAGGGAAATATATATATATATATATATATATATTTTTTTTTTTTTTTTTTTGAGACGGAGTCTCACTCTGTCACCCAGGCTGGAGTGCAGTGGCACAAACTCAGGTCACTGCAAGCTCCACCTCCTGGGTTCACACCATTCTCCTGCCTCAGCCTCCCGAGTAGCTGGGACTACAGGCACCCGCCATCATGCCTGGCTTATTTTTTTTGTATTTTTTAGTAGAGACTGGGTTTTATCGTGTTAGCCAGGATGGTCTTGATCTCCTGACCTCATGATCCACCCACCTTGGCCTCCCAAAGTGCTGGGATTACAGGCGTGAGCCACCACGCCTGGCCCGGGAAATAAATATTTTTAAAAGCAAACTGTTCTCTTTTGAAATATGCATGGCCACTATTACTATTTTTAAAACTGTCAAATTAAAGTGTCAAGAATTTATTTTTACCTTCCCTTAAGAACCTCAACAAGATGAGGTAGTGAGGAGAGGAAGTTTTTCTATTATGGGATTATTACACTAGTAAGGAAGAAATGAGAGTTAGAAGATCACTATTTTATAAGTCCTAAATAATTAATCAATCTAGGCAACTATCACCAATAGCTTATAACTTCTGAAAAAGAGATGACCAGATGTTACATGCTTCCTAATGGAAGGTACTAACGTAAAACAGCTAAGCAACCTTATCAAGCCTCTACATATAATAGCCCCTACACAAGAAACACAATGCATAGAAATGCGTGGTAGATGACTAGGACTGCAATCAGCAAACTCCAGATGGAAACCAACCCCCTTTGTTTTTCAACAAAAAAAACTTGCAACAAAATAGAAAAGATGGAAGAAGTGTGAAGTGTGACATGTATAAAAGAAACTTGGACAAACCAACAATTTGCATTTTATGGACTTTATTTTGATCTTGATTCAATAAAAATAATTTTTTTTAATTATGAAAACATGAACACTAACTGAACTTTTTTTTTGAGATGGAATCTCGCTCTGTCTCACAGGGTGGAGTGCAGTGGCGCAATCTTGACTTACCACAACCTCTGCCTCCTGGATTCAAGCGATTCTCCTGCCTCAGCCTCCGGAGTAGCTGGGACTACAGGCACATGCCATCACGCCTGGCTAATTTTTTTTGTATTTTTAGTAGAGACGTAGGTTTCACCATGTTGGCCAGGCTGGTCTTGAACTCCTGACCTCAAGTGATCCACCCGCCTCAGCCTCCCAGAGTGCTGGGATTACAGGCGTGAGCCACTGCACCCAGCCTGAATTTTTTACGATATTAAGGAATCGTTATCAATTTTTTACTCATGATAATGAGTTGCTTTAAAAAAATAAAATCCAACTGCCAAGGCAGGCATATCACTTGAGGCCAGGAATCAGAGACCAGCCTGGGCAACATAGTGAGACCCCTGTCTCTACAAAAAATAAGAAAATTAGCTGGGCATGGTGACACACACCTGTAGTTTCAGCAACTCAGGAGGCTGGAGTGCGAGGCTTGCTTGGGCTCAAGAGTTGGAGGTTACAGTGAATTATGGTCCCACCACTGCACTTGAGCCTGGGCAACAGAATGAGACCCTGTCTCTAAAAACAACAACAAAAATCCATCTCAGGGGCATTTTGGTGACTATTTTAAGAATTAGTCATTTCATTTTTAATGCCTTGTCAAGTACAAAGAAATGTGCAAAACAAACATTCTAATTCCAGTTCTGACATCCCATTTCATCCTGGAGCCCCAAAAAGCAGGTAGTCAGAAATGCAGCAAGGATGGCTATTTCACATTACTTCTATTTGAAATTAAATGACTTTCATGATTGCAAGGAAACTGCTGCCAAATGTCTTGCACAATTTGGAATACTATTCTTTCATTCTACACGACAGTTTGTTAGGCCTGGCCCAGCATTACGTCCCAAATAAGAAACTATTCAGTTAGTATTTAGGGCAAATCATAAAATCTCCTACTCCCTCTACATCCACAATTCCAATCACTTAGAAATAGGCCAAGTCCTTGTTTTTGCCTCATCACCGCATAGCTTTCATAGCATGCTTGCCTTGAAAGGCCACGTAAGCTGTCTGACTTTATGACTCTATAAAAAATGGTATTTAAAACATACCTGAACGAATTCAGTCATCAAGAGCTTTGGCCTTTGTTTTTGGCATAGTTTATTTAGTAGGTGTGACTTGGAAGTCAAATTCGTGAAAACATCCTTACCTGATAGGCGGAGGGTATTCGTACGATTCAAGGAACTGAAAATATATTCTGTAAAGTAGTCTGGGGAAGGCAAGTTTCCTTGTCCCAGACAAACACCCTGGAGGGACAAAGTAATGATCGTGGCTGCCAACTGAGGAAGCGTATTTTCATTAGCACCTTCACTGCTCACTATTCCAGATTTTTTCTGCAGCGTTTTGGTTTCCATACACTGAAATCAGATACAAAATAAAGAGAAAATTGTAACTTCTGAAGTTATTTTGATTCAAACATCTCTGAAATTTCCCCCTAAAGTGATAAGGAATAGTTTGTCTAAAAGAAAATTGAATCATTTGAGGAATATGACCATCATCTTTCTCCTGTCTCAGATACAACTCTATTTGGAAATTACGTGTTTATCTACCATGGCACTGAATTTTCTAACCCTCATCTCACTGGTCCTTATTTATCCAGCTTTTCTCCCTATCCTTTTTTTTTTTTTTTCTTTTTTTTAGACCGAGTTTAGCTCTTGCTACCCAGGCTGGAGTAAAGTGGCACAATTTTGACTCACTGCAACTTCCACCTCCCGGGTTCAAGCGATTCTCCTGCCTCAGCCTCCTGAGTAGCTGGGATTACAGATGCCTGCCACCACACCTGGCTAATTTTTGTATTTTTAGTAGAGACAGAGTTTCACCATGTTGACCAGGCTGGTCTCGAACTCCTGACCTCAGGTGATCCACCTGCCTTGGCCTCCCAAAGTGCCGGGATTACAGGCATGAGCCACCACACCCAGCCTCACTATCCTCTTAAAGATGTGTTTTCTCCAAGGGGATCTCCTGCTCTTATTGTTTAACATCATTAAAACTGGTGGGTTGTTTCTCTCCCCGCTTTAAGTGCAACCTGCAGGAGAATGATTTTCAAGCTGACATTCCCTACCCTGACTTCACACATGCTCTGCTGCCTTGCATCATCACAGAGCCCCTCTACTTCTCATCTGCCTCTGGTCCCAAGCTCAGTATGTGCTCACTGCACATCAAACCTGGCACACTGTCCATGTTCTTTGAACTCCCAGAGGACATAGGACCTTTTTCAAATGTGTATATCAATTTTCCTCAATTAAATTATAAGCATGTGAAAAGCTCTAATTTTGCTTTATCTCCCATTCATATTCCCATTCAGACATTTGAGTGCCTACGATGTGCCAGGCACTGTACTAAGCCCATTTCATATGAAGTGAAGGAGAAAATAAATTCATCAAAAGACAGATCAAGCGAAGGTTATTGTGTCAAGGTTGCATTCTAATGACTTAGGACAAGGAGAAAAAGTGCCCATTGAACTTATTTTTTTAAAGTCTGTAATTGAAGAGCTTGGCAGGAACATATTTATAACCATGGTCCAGAGCAGAGTGGAAGGCTAAGAATCAGTTACCAAAATTTTGATAAATTTGGAGAAGTAGCCAGAAGTTCAATGGGTGAAAAGAACAAGTTGAAATAACAGAATTTGAACCTCACAGAAGCATGAGTGTTTCATGCAGGTTGTGAAACAATAATGGTCTCAAAACACCATTGAGGATAAAGGAGAATTCCAACCATTGTTCACATCCCTGAAGTCCTTTGCGTGGGGTCAGGAACGCCCAGCCTCCATGCAGTAGGTGGGGCTATGGGAACACTAGGGAGAGATCCCTGTTCATTTACCATGGAATCAGCCAACAGTGGAGAGAATTCAAGTGGTGGGAACATTAAGAGATTGAGTCAGGAAGATAAAACACAGAGAGGTTTGGACAAAACAGATTGAAGGAATGGAGAGATGTTGCTTTCTGAGCCATTAGGGAGCTTGCCTGGATTAGGGTATCAAGCTGATTCTCTTAGGGATCTGGTTGAGGCCCACTTGGAGCAGCCGTTAGTGACTTGATCTGTGGAAGCTGGGTCCCGTGCAGACCAAGACCTGCAAATTCAAGTAATGATGGGCCTGGTGAGCCAGAACCTCATCTGACCTCACGGCATCTAGTCAGAAAGAACAGCTGATGTGGTGAAGTGCCAAAAGCCTTCTGCAAAGTCTTGACGGATTGACTTCCTAGAGAATCCTAGTCCAGTTGAATGAGCTCATGGACCCTTCCTAGGAACTAGAGACAGTGGTGTCATCCAGGTGTTCACTGGTCTGAGGTGTAGCAAAGGGTTATGACTCAGCAGGGGTTCAACCCTTAATGACAAAGGGTGTTCAACTCTTAATGACTGAAACTAGCTGGAAAAAAGAGTTCTAGAATTAATACTGATTTATTCTGTTCTGGGGCTGTTTTATCTCAGAAATACTCAGAAGCCTGGGTATTTGCAGTATGTGTGGGATAACCAGAAACCTAGAAATACACACCACATCACCTTTTAAGTGCTTTTAAGTGCTGAGTTACCCATGAGGCAGTAATGGGTAGGATTAAAATGTTAGCAGCCAGTTTGAATCAAACTTGGATTATATAGATGTTGCACTGAAGAAATTATATGTAGGCACGCCTCCTGGTTTAAGTAGAAAACAGTTCTGTAAAGGAACCCGTTTTTCTTTTCTTTTTTTTTTCCCCTTCTTCTTTTTTTTTCTTTTAGAGGTAGGGTCTCTTTCTGTTGCCCAGGGTAGAGTATAGTGACACAGTCATAGTTCACTGTAACCTCAAACTCCTGGGAACAAGCCATCCTCCCACCTTAGCCTCCTGAGTAGTTGGGACTACCAGCTCATGCCACCACATCCAGCTAATTTTTTAAATTCTATTTTCGTAGAGACAAGGTCTTGCTATGTTGCCTAGGCTGATCCCAAACTCCTGGCCTCAAGTGATCCTCTTGCCTCAGCCTCCCAAAGTGTTAGGATTGTAGGTATGAGCCACTGCACTGGGCCTAGGAATCCCTTTTCCTAAAATGAAAATAGGAATAAAAATATGGTCGCATTTTGAAATTAACAGGATTAGAGCTGCAGATGTGATAGTCACAAAGTCCTTAGCAAACAGCTTCTCCATTTGCTCTGCCAATAAAAGAAATTAAACATATTTACAGCAAATTAGAGGATATGTTTGCTGGTCGTTAAGCTGCAGAATGCCAGAATTGAGAGCAGGAACTAAATTTGTGTACACATGATTATGAATAATTCAAGAAAAAAATGATTTCCCCATACTCTTCAAAATGTAGTAATGGCTTCTCAATTAATTCTTTAAAAGAAAACATGGCTTAAATAAACCTTATGTTCAGAGAACTTTATCTGCTGAGATTTCCCGCTGCAAACCAGAAAGCAAAAACCTAACTGAAAGGCCAGTTTTGCTAGAAGAGTAATGAAGGCAACAGAGACCAGGTGGGAGCTGGGAGAGAGGAGAGGCATTTGAATAGACCCTCTACACAGGCAGCACAATTCAAACGCCACAAAGGGATATCATCTAGGGCTGGCAACCACGAGTAATGCTTTTTGCAAGCTGCTTCTTCAGTGAAATAACTAATGATAATTTATCTCTTTCAAAATGTCTCTGCCTTCTCCTTTCCCAGCCAGAAGGCAAGGCAAATAGAAACATTGCTCTCCACCACTACAACTCAGTCCTTGGAAATTGGTCAAAAAGCCTTGGGTCACACTGATTTGAGTGCTCAAAGGGACCCAAGAGAAGACAGCTGCCCTGTCACCTGGACTGCCTGTCCACCCACCCAACTTCTGGCGAAAACTCCTCTTCCAATTAGTCATTACATTTCCTCCTTTGGACTTGGAATTTTAAATTATGTCATTTAACATCTCATAACCAAAACCCACAAATACTTACCCCCCTTAGAAGTCCTTGAATGTCTTAGAAATAAATAAGGAACAGAAAATAAGGCTCTAGGACTGTATCTTAGCAGCAGAGCCAGTTAGCAATTTTGCCTTCTTACCTGGCTTCGAGAAGTGTCAAAGTACTTCCTGGTGAAAGCCAAGATATCTTCTGTCTCATTCTGTGAAAGGAAAGAGGAGTCTTCATCCTGCCTGAGGCTCAGTAGGCTGTGTAGGTAAAATTTATACTCTTTATTACTCATGTTGAGCTTTGAAGAACAGATCTCTTCCTGATGAATAATGTAATAGAGAAGGAGAAGAGAAACTCTCTGGACCACTTCTTCTCTAAGCTGATCTTCAAAATTTCCTCCAGCTATTAGTAATAGTGCATCTGGTTCAAAGCACTGTGGAAGAAAACAATAACAATAACAACAACAAAAGAAACGAAGCTTAGCAAATAGTTCCAGAACACTAATGACCACCAGGGTCTTCATTGCTTATCATTTTATAAATAGAAAGGAAAAGCAGGCAGGACCAATAGCCAGATTCAGAGAGTTGGACTCCCACATAACAATGATGCTCGTCTAGGGAACCCTTTTTTTCCACTAAGAGTAATTCCTGTCTCCAACTAGATTGGCCACAAGTTGTTGATCTGTTGCCTTGTGTAAAACAGATTATTCTTTGGCTTTTAAAGTGATGCCCATTTGCGTTTAGAATAAAATCCAAATTCCTTGCAATCTTCTTTTTGGTATGGCTCCTGTCTAATCTACCCTCCTTCCTTCTCTTAGCCTTAGTCCATCATCTCACTCAACTTCTGCCCCTGTGATTTTATGTCAGCTTCACCAAGTTCTTTCCCACAATCTTCCAGGTCTCCTTGTTCCCCTCATTTTTCAGGTTTCAGCCTAAATTGTCACCCTCTCACAACACCTTCCTAAAGATTCCCAACCTGCGTTCCCTAGTACAGAACTATCTGATAGAAATACAAGGCACACTGCAAATATGAGCCACGTATGTCATTTGAAGTTCTTTAGCAGCAAGATTTTAAAAAGTAAACACAGCTAAAAGTAACTTTTGTAATATTTTAACCTTATGCATCCAAGATTAAATTATTTTACCATGTAATCAAAATTTTTAAAAATTAAGATTTTTATATTTTTCTTCTTGAACAAAGTCTTTGAAAACTGGTGTGCATTTTATGCTTACCAGCACATCTCAATTTGGATGAGCCACGAATAAAGTGCCCAACAGTTACATGCGGGTTAGTGGTTACTGTGCTGGACAGCACAATTCTGGAACACACCATTTAAAAATTTTTCTTCATAGCACTCGTATTGTAAAATTGCTTTGTTTACTTGTTTATTCTCTCTCTTCTCTATGAGAACCAGTGGTCCATTAAGAGCAGATTTCATCTGCTTTTTGTGTAGTTCTGTCCTCAGCATATAGCACAATACCTGGCACTTAAGAGGTATAAAAATTTTACAAATGACTTCCGTCTGCCCCTCTTCTATCCTATTTAGGGAAATTGCCAAAAATGATTTTGTTGAAGGGAATCAGAATATACTGCCCCAAAATATGCCACTGTAGCATATTGATTATTTTGAGCTGAAGGCAACTGAGAAACAGCAGGTACAGGAAGGATTCTCTGCCCTTCCCCTTACTATCTAAAAGCAGGGCATGAATTTCCCATGAGAAAGTTATCCTTGCTGTATCAGGAAGAGGAGAACATTCTTATCACTGGAGATGGGGAACTAATGCTGAGATGAACCTATACAAATGAACCTTACTAAAATAATCCTCCATTGGTATAATGTTAAAGAAAACATTTTGATTTCCCATACATATTTCCTAGTCACTTTCCCACAATTTACCATCTCTGGTCCAAATTCACTTTTTTTCTTACTCTTGTCACATCCCCACAATTTATTACTCTTTGTAAAAATGGTATATAAACCCCTGGGTCTAACCACTTCTTTGGAGTTTTCACTTTTTCTATGATGCCCCTATTCCACATAAAAATATTAACATCAAATGTGTGTGCTTTTTCTCCTGTTAATCCATCTTTTGTCCATTTAGTTCACAACCTCCAGCTACAGAATTTAAGATGTCAGAGGAAAAGTCTTTCCTCCCCTCCACTGTGTTTCATAAACCACAAGCACATGCCCAGCTCCTGCAATCTGAGAAGTTTACGTGGCATAAGGGATTTGGATAAATGTTGTGGGAAAGTGAGAAAAGGACACAGGAATTGTGGACCAGAAGTTTCTCAGCAAGAGGGAAGCTGCCTTTCTTCAGAGACAGTTGGGGAGCTCCTGAAAATTCTCACAGGATCTGAGAAGCAGCCCCAGGACACAGCCACAGAGTGAAAGCATTGAGAAACGCCTTTGCTGACTCCCAGACAGATTTGTTCCATGGTGGGGATATTGTACTACAATATCTTTTAATCTAGTCTTCTTTGAAGTGGAAGTTTTGGGGGTTTTAATTCCAGGTCTGCTGTACAACCCACTGTGTAGCATCTGCTTATATAATCATCTGAGTCAGGAAAAAACAAATGTCATCCATCTCCAAATCAAAGCATAATCACATTCTTCATAAAACCACACAGACTTTAATCTCTCCAGAACCCAACTACAGGGGGTCAAGTACTCAAACAGAGGGGACCCAGGGGTTCCGCTAAGACCAACTCTCAATGTGGATATCAGGCTCCACTTCTAAAACCTCAGCATCCCTTTTCTTTTCCCTAAGTAGCCCAGAAGAAAAGTCCACACCTTGGTAGCTGATTGTAAGGCTGACACCAAGACCCAAAAGGCGAATCCATTGAAATAAAAGTGTAATAAAGCCATTCTTTGTACCAAATAACCTCCTGAAACTAAACTATTGGTACTATTAGCTACAATTTGTTGGTAGCCATGTGCCCAGCAATGTGCAGAGTACCTTTTGCATTCAGTTATTCCTTGGTGCATAATCTAATCGGTTCAGAAAAATGCATAAAGTAATGAATTTTTTAATAATAAGAACCCTATTTTATTATTTTAAATGTGAAAAACAAAATGTCTCCAGCCTATGTAATAATCCACCAAATGTTTCTAAATGTTTGACTTTTACAGTATAAAGCAACTAGAAGACCAATTACTCAATTATTTCATGCACAATGAATTAATGGATACATTTGTGTACAGTATGCAAGGATACTGCAAAGAACACATGAATTACACCTTTCTTCACGAGAAAAGTTTACTCATAGAATGTGTGAAAACCAAGACTAAAGTGGGTAAGAAACTTGCCCAAAGCTACACAGCTAATGGTTGAGAGCACTGTTAGTCACAATTCCTGCTCTTCGAAGAACAGGACCCATTCTTTTATTCCTTCCTTTTGTGCCATGGAGAACACAGGCTGTGGACTCACTGATGTACTTGATAGGCAACCACTTTGACAGGTAATTTTCTCTCCCTCCTATTTGATGGGAGTAGAGGTCAGTTAGGTGGCTAAGAGATTGGTCCAAGTCTAACATCAATCAGAACAAGGACATGGTACAACGAGAGCGTTTAATGAGTTTATGTTATACTTTCAAGTGGTACTCAGGTTGTTTGATGGGGCTGGGTAGGTAGGAAGAAGAATGTCTATGATGCAAGGAGTAGGATGCTCATGGGGCCATGAGACCAGGGCAAGGCTTGGTGTATGAGCACGTGGCAGAACTTGTGACCATATTTCAACCCATCTGAGATGCGGAGACTCCTGTCCATGCATCATTCTTCCTCAATGTCTTTGCCATGTACCTTTCCAGGGTTGGAATTGGAATGCATGGCATGGAACAGCAGAGAGCAGGGTCCGCACTGTAATCGTGTGGGTAGGCATTCCAGAACTGTGTGAAAGGCACACAATATGGAAGGTACAATTGGTTTCTGGCTTTGGAAAGCTTGAAACAGTTGTAGCAGCATCTTCTTTTGTCTGAACAGAGATTTTGGTAACCTTGAATGAACAGGTGTTGCGTCACATTTGCTTTGATTTTTTGAGGCCTGCTAAATCAAAGCTTAATTGTGAATCAAATGACCATGGGCTGGAAACCTTTCTCCCTTTTATAATATTTGAATCTTAAAGAATTTATTTTAATACAGAAGGCATTGGCTTGAGGAAAGAATACGGGTGGAAGCCTCAGAAAAGCTAACATAAAATAAGAATTCTTCCCCTGGACATAGATATGACAAAAAGCACTACTGGGGCTGTTGGATGAGGACAGAGCTGGAATTTTCAGTTCAACGCCACTAGATTTGTTTTGTTGTTAAGGTTTTAGAAGTTGGCTCAGTTGTGTTTGGGAGAGGATATTTAGCAAAATGTTGCAAATACTGCCACCCCACAGGCATCAAGATCTGTCCAAGGCTGCTGCCTCTGGTGAAGCAATTCTTTGTTTAAGAAGAATGGACTCATTCAGGAATAATCCATTGATTTTCCTTTCAATCTTGTCAGGTGGGGGAAAAAGGTTTAAGGGGGGGATATCTCATAAATTCTGGGAATTAGTTTTAATGACTTTATAAGGAAATAAACTTTGGGAAAAGACTGATTAAAATGCAAGGAGAGGCTCCCCTTACAAGCTAAACAGGCTACTCGGACACTTGGTAGTAATTGTCCACCACATCCTGTAGCCGCATCACATGGCCTCACCCAGCCTTGAAATTCAACTTTGCTTATGATCTATGCCAGGTGAGAGCCTCAGTTGACAAAAAACGACATGGTTGCTGTCTTCTCCTACATCAGTAAGACAGCTGTCAGGCCTCCAGGATAAACTCTAGGGGGTTTAGACTGAAAGATGTTAAACATTTGATTTTAAATAATGGGAATTTTTATATATAGAAACTTGAGAACTTAAAAGAAGACAGTCTCTTTTAAGTTCTCAGGTTTCTATAAGGTCTTTTTTTTTTTCGGAGGTGGGGTGTGGCTAACAATTGATTGTAAATATAAGAGAGAACGTGTATGTGTTTTTTTCCTGACAAAGAGCTGGAAGGATGTTGCTGATGGCAGGTACTGGCTCTTTAGGGTCTGTACTAGATTTAGTGGGTCTTCTGACTGACAAAAAGTTTTTAACTGAGAAGAGTTAAGATAAAATTGTTAGATAATAAGACAAAGCTGGGTGTTTTCCCCACTTTATTCCATGACAGTTATGTCAGGGGCTAGGGCCAGGTGTGAATTAAATGGAGACCCTTAAAGCAGTGGTTCTCTGCTTTGAATGTGTCTAAGAATTGCCTGGAGAACTTGGTTCAAAATCCTCTGAATCTAGCACAGTGGAGGAGGGCCTGGGACACAGGTGGGTGGGAGATTCTGAGGAATGGCGCTGCTGTAGTGTCCCTGGAAAAGGAGGAATCAGACATTGCTGTGAGGCAGAGGGAACAGAAGGAACTTGAGCTCCTATATCTGACTTTCTGCATGTGTCCATGAGATCCTCAGAGATCTGATTCCTAAGAACATGTATGTCCATGAGATCCCCACAGAGATCTCCCTGAGGAGCACATGTCCATGAGGTCCACAGAGATCTTCCTGGGACATAATACATGTATGTCCACGTGATTCTCAGAGATTTGATCCCTGAGAACATGTGTCCATGTGATCCTTGCAGAGATTTCCCTGGGGAGCACACATGTCCATGTGATTTTCACAGATATCTCCCTCAGAGGCACATCTACATCCATTTGACCCTCACAGACATCTGACCCCTGAGGAACATGGGTTTGTCCATATGGTCCTCACAGACCTCCCTGAGGGGCTTATTATCCCAGCCTTCCGGGTGAGGAAGCTGAGGCTCCACATGTCTCAACACTAGAAGGTGCCAGAAAAGGGCTCTCTTCCTTTCAGAAACCTGTGTAGGGTTATGCTTCTCATAATTATTGAAGTGGAATGTATTGTTTTGGAGTTATTTAATCTCTCATGAAGTTCATTAAAACTATATTCTAACCCTTCTCATTAAAGAAAGAAAAAGCCAGGATCAGTCCAGAACTATTAATTTTCAAAGACTGCAGCTTGACTGAATTTATTTTAAATGTGCAGTGCTCTCAGATACTTCAGATTGGCTTGTTAAAAAATTCACTTTTTATACAGACCTACAATTGGAAGCATTTTTCCTCCCAACAAATTCAACATACCTACTTCCCTCTTTTTTCAGACATTTAGGGATATGAAGAAACCCCCTTAACCTCTCTTTTTACCACGGAATCTGTAGCATGAACCCTGCCTGTCAGCAGACAAAGCCCCTCAGATGACAGAACAGACTTGGCCACAAGCTGAAGCCCTGTGGTTTGCGCCAGAACCGGCGTGTTTGTGAAATCCAGAGGACTCTGTTTCCTCCCTCTTTTCATGAATGGTGGGAGACGTTTCCTAAGCTCCTTCCTGATGGGTGATTGGGGTGAACTGAAGCCTTCTGAGCAGGTAAAGCTGAGACTCACTTCTGCTTCACCTGCGTTTCTTTCACAGAGAAGGAGGGTGAAGCTATTAAAGATGGTGTTTCAAGTCTTAGGAATGGAACTGATTCAAATGGGGACCAAATTGGCTAAACTCCTGATACTGTCACAGAAAACAATAAGTGCTAAACAATCCTTCCCCCAGCCCTGAAAATGGAGAACAATTTTGCATATTTACCTTCCCCCCGGCAAAACTACTATTCAACCTGCCTTAATAAGGCACTTCACGTCATTAAAGGAGAACATTCCCCTGAAGCGAATCCTCAGAGGACATGAATAAGAGATGACTTCTGGTTATTTCCAGTGGGACGTCTTGTGTTGCTATCTATATATATTAATGTCATCACAGATGAGTTGCCTATTATAACACATTTCCTCTGGGAACCATTGGGTATTTTAATAATTATTGAATTATTTATTGCTCACACAAAGCAGAGAAAAATTCTCTATGAGCAAGACCTCTTCTGTTATGAAAAAACAAAACACTTGGTCAGAAAATGTTCCCCTCCCCTCCCTCCCTCACCTCTGCATGATTGAGAAAGTCTGCCAAAATATATTTTGGAGACGGTTGTTAGCTTTTGTTTTACTTATTTATATATGCTTTCATTTACGTATTTATGAGTTCATCCTAAAAAATCTCGTGGGTCAGGAATGGGATGGTGGAGTAGGTTTTATTTTTTCTTTTGTAGTCATTTAAACACATGAGCTCTCACCTTCCATCCTACCCCACCCTCCCTAATGAAGAAATTCTCAGACACCACTGACGTCATATGAAAGTGACCTGGAGGCCGGGCGCCGTGGCTCACACCTGTAATCCCAGCACTTTGGGAGGTGGAGGCAGGCAGATCACGAGGTCAGGAGTTTGAGACCAGCCTGGCCAAATAGTGAAACCCCATCTCTACTAAAGACACAAAAAATTAGCTGGGCGTGGTGCTGGGTACCTGTAATCCCAGCTACTTAGGAGGCTGAGGCAGGAGAATCACTTTAACCCAGGAGGCAGAGGTTGCAGTGAGCCAAGATCATGCCATTGCACTCCAGCCTGGGCAACAGGGAGAGACTCTGTCTCAAAATAAATAAAATAAAATAATAACCTGGAGAGACTTTTAAAAGTTCTATCCTAGGCAAGTAAAATCTCAGTCTCTAGAGGATGACACCTAAACATGGGTATGCTGGGAAACCTATGCAGCTGATTCCAATCAGGGTTGAGATTCACTTTGTAGGCTAAGATCAGGCTGTGATTCAGGCCTCAGGAGCCATGGGTGCGATTTCAGCTCCACCTGCAGCATCTGTCTCCCCAGCTCAGATTCCTCATCGTTAAGATGATTATCCAATCATTAACTACCCGCCATGCATAATATTAGGAAATACCAGGCCAGGAAAAAGTACTCAAAAATCCAATGTTGGACAAATATCAGATCACATTATGCTCCAGCAAACAAATAGCATCTAAAACTAGTCACGTGCAAGTGCACTGAAGGCTTTAAAAAAAGATTAGTCAATCAGAAAAGAGGACTAAAAGTTCATGCTCACAAATAAACACCTCTAAATATGCAAAAGGGTTCTAGAAAGCCTTACATAAACATCATCCTTTCAAAAACAAAAATGTCCCTAGGTGCTATACATAGAATGCTGATTTGCTGTATCCCAAATATGGAAATTATTTTACCAGAATGCATTGCCCAATTGCATATTGGAAGATTTGCCTGTGATTTTGCTTTACTGAAATAAATCCCTATAGAATCCATTGCTTTCTTTTGGACATGCTCTGATACCTGACCCCATTCTATTTCACTAACCAGATTGCAATCTCCTTGCATTCCATTTCTCCTCCGTGGGCACCCAGTTTTCTCCAACAATGTTTTGATGAGGCTTCTTGAGTGGTTTTGGGGTGGGTAGTCACCAGCAGAGAGAACCTGTAGCAGGTCTGCCAGTTGGCCTGAACTCCCACGGCCTCTGCTGTCCTGGGCTGAGGGTTTGTCTGTCTCAGTAGAAAAAACACGGCTGAGTAGAAGAAACAATGGCACCCAGGATACTGAAAGTTTTGTCTGGAAGCACATTTCCACGCTTCCTCCACCTTGAGTCTGTCTTGGATGGAGATGAGTGGGTTGCCGTTTACGGGGTAAACTTGTAACCAAAGGAATTTCTGTGGTAAAGGGGAAAAATAAAGCCTTCAATTATTGTGCCTCCAACATGTTTGAAAGGATTCATTAATTGGGTGGCTAAGCTGATTTGCAATAACAAGCTGTTTCTACACAGCAGGGGGTCTGTAGGTAATTTCTAACCCCAAATGGCAGGAAAGTACCATGGCTATAGACTTTCAGCAGCCAAAAAAGCTTGTTAGATTATCTCTCCCTAAACTAAACATAGCATCACATAAGTTTCTCCATTTACCAACAGGTGGTACAAGTTACAGGACCCAGGCTGGGAAACACCTTATGTTTCTCCCATTATAAAGAACTCCGAGTGATTCACGGTCCTCATCCCTAAATAAAAAGAGCAAATAAATTCTACTAAATGACCAACATCATGTCGAGCTTAAAAGTTTTAGGCCAGGCACGGTGGCTTACACCTGTAATCCCAGCACTTTGGAAGGCTAAGGCAGGCAGATCACGAGGTCAGGAGTTCGAGATCAGCCTGGCCAATATGGTGACACCCCGTCTCCACTAAAAATACCAAAATTAGCCAGGTATGGTGGCATGCACCTGTAGTCCCAGCTACTCGGGAGGCTGAGGCAGAAGAATTGCTTAAACCCGGGAGGTGGGGGTTGCAGTGAGCCGAGATCGTGCCACTGCACTCCAGCCTGGGTGACAGAGCAAGACTCCATCTCAAAAAAAAAAAAAAAAAAGAAAAGAAAAAAAAAGTTTTAGACAAGGAAAAGTACTAGAAGAAAATAGTAATGTTCAGAAAACACAGGTCTTTTTTTTAGTTTATTAACAATCAAGATTCTAGAGCAGGAAGCATCTTAGAAAAACAGAATTTTCAAGACCTCAAGAACATGACACACACACTCACTCAGTGTGACTAAAGGAGTGGGGGATGACTTTAGAGCCAATCAACTTCCTGGAAAAAAAAATTATCTTTCTGTTGATGGCTTAAGGCATGTAAAATGTTAACAGCATCTCACGTCCAATCTTGGACCAGAGATGAGCTGGTAAATGACTGTGGGCTAGTAACAAAGGTACTGGGATTACTTTTATGAGTTAAAAACAACAACAACAACACTTTAAGGTTGTTATGTTAGCAATTTAAAAGTAACAGAGGATGATGCAACCATTTCTAACCCCAGTGCTTACCTTCAGAAGAAAGATAAACGATTCTTTATCTGGAGCTCCACAGCCTTTTAAATCCTGGAGAGTATTTCACAGTTACAAAGTTCCCTGTTTTTAAAATTCTTTGACTGTGCACTGGGAGCTAGAGAGGATTATTTCAGCCCAGAAAAGTTTTCAGTTGCTATGGAGAGAGCTGCTCTGAAGGTAACAATGAAGGTGGATAAAAGGGAGAACTTTCTGTCTGGTAGATTTTCAAGGTAATCAAATCAGTGTGGTTCATGAATTCAACTTTTTAGATCAAGAATTAACCAATTTTCTTAGGCTCGCCTACTGTCACTTGCCTTTCAAGGGACAGAATCTAGGTCAAAGGATTTCACCTTGCAGAATAGAAAGACTTTAGTGTTAGATGAAGATTTTTTCCTCTCCAGTTGATTCTGTAATAACCGTTTCATCCAGGCTCAAACCAAGGATTTGTTGAAAAGATAGGCTCTTTGGAATCATATTTGTTTTGCAGGACGCAGAAGCCTAAAAGATTGAAGGCTTTCGTAATGAGATGCTTTCAAACGAAAAGTATTGGTTGAGGGAATGAAATTCTTACCCGGGATGTAGGTAGTGTAAACGAGGAACTTTAATCAGCTGCACATATTGTGATCACCAGCATCGGTGGTAGTTCTTACCTCAGATCCTTCACGCTCCTCAAAACAAAGCTTCTCAACAAATTATTAGTGAGTAAATGACTGAAGGAACAAAGTGGTTCATTTTCTAGGAAGCAAGAGAAGTTAAATCCTAAGATTTCAGAGTGGGCAGAATGCATGCCCACAGTATAGGGGTTTAAGTCAGCTGGTGGGCAGGCAGAGGAAATTTGAGATCAGGATGATTAGCCTCATCACTAATTGGATACGAAACATGGGAACCACGCGGTAGGATATTCCACAGAGAATGCTAGTAATGAGAGGTGACAACGTGCTAGCAGCCCTCGCGCGCTCTTGGCGCCTCCTCAGCCTCAGCTTCGGCTCTCGCCGCACTCAAGGAGCCCTTCAGCCCGCCACTGCGCTGTGGGGGTCGCTCTCTGGGGCTGGCCCAGGCCGGAGCTGGCTCCCTCTGCTTGCCTTGAGGTGTGGAGGGAGAGGCGTGGGCAGGAATTGGGGCCTGATCGGAGACTGAATCCCTTGCGTGGACCAGCACGTTGGCCACGATGGCGGGTCTCCATCTCTTTCTTGCTTCCCCTCTTTTCCTCTTGATTGTCTGGGAGGAGCTCCCTCTAGGCTGCCCGAGTGCTGGGGCTAGTGCTGGGGCTAGGTGCCACAAAGTCCCCTGGCTAGTGTCAGTGAGAGCTTCTGGGCTTCTGGGACTGGTGGGGACTTGGAAAACTTTTCTGTCTAGCTAAAGGATTGTAAACACACCAATCAGCACTCTTGTGTCTAGCTAAAGGTTTGTAAAAGCACCAATCAGCGCTCTGTGTCTGGCTAATCTGGAGGGGACTTGGAGAACTTTTGTGTCTAGCTAAAGGATTGTAAACACACCAATCAGCACTCTGTGTCTAGCTAAAGGTTTGTAAAAGCACCAATTAGTGCTCTGTGTCTAGCTAATCTGGTGGGGACTTGGAGAACTTTTGTGTCTAGCTAAAGGATTGTAAACACACCAATCAGCACTCTGTGTCTAGCTAAAGGTTTGTAAACGCACCAATCAGCACGCCATCAAAATGGACCAATCAGCTCTCTGTAAAACGGACCAATCAGCAGGATGTGGGTGGGGCCAGATAAGGGAATGAAAGCAGGCAACAGGAGCAGCAGTGGCAACCAGCTCAGGTCACCTGCCATGCTGTGGAAGCTTTGTTCTTTTGCTCTTCGTAATAAATCTTGCTGCTGCTCACTCTTTGGGTTCACGCCACCTTTATGAGCTGTCACACTCATCGCGAAGGTCTGCAGCTTCACTCCTGAAGCCAGCAAGACCACGAACCCACTGGAAGGAACAAACAACTCCAGACGCGCCGCCTGTAAGAGCTGTTAACACTCACCACAAAGGTCTGCAGCTTTACTCCTGAAGTCAGCGAGACCACGAACCCACCAGAAGGAAGAAATTCCGGACACATCTGAACATCTGAAGGAACAAACTCCAGACACACGATCTTTAAGAATTGTAACACTCACCGCGAGGGTCCGCTGCTTCATTCTTGAAGTCAGTGAGACCAAGAACCCACCAATTCTGGACACAGTAACACTAATGGAAATACAAAAGGCAAATATTCCTAGAAAATTCCAGGCTTTTTTTTTTTTTTTTTTTTTGAGATAGAGTCTCCCTCTGTCACCCAGGCGTGAGTGCAGTGGCCTGATCTCGGCTCACTGCAACCTCCACCTCCTGGGTTCAAGTGATTCTCCTGCCTCAGCCTCCTGAATAGCTGGGATTACAGGCAGGTGCCACCACACCTGGCTAATTTTTTTGTATTTTTAGTAGAGACAGGGTTTCGCCATTTAATGGTGGCCAGGCTGGTCTCGAACTCCTGACCTCAGGTGATCTGCCTACCTAGGCCTCCCAAAGTGCTGGGATTACAAGCGTGAGCCACTGCGCCCAGCCCGGGCTTCTCTGTAATAAGCCCTCAGGGAACAGTTGGGCTTAACTAAACGGTCAAGGAAAGGGACTTGGCTTGTGTCTTGTGAGCTCTGTGCTGAGATGAACTGAAGTCAGAGTCTAGAATCAGCAGTCAAAGAGGGCAGCAGGGAGTTGGGACTGAAAGTCATGCCCTTTAAGCTGAGAGTCCAGTGGAGGCTGAGAATCAAGGAGGGAGCAGGCTCAGGACCAGAGGGGCACCCGACCACAGCTCCCTGTGAGCTCCTCTCAGTGCCAGCTCTCATCCCCACAGGGACCACTTGAGCATCTCTTTTTTTTTTTTTTTTGAGACGGAGTTTTGCTCGTTGCCCAGGCTGGAGTGCAATGGTGTGATCTCGGCTCACCGCAACCTCCACCTCCCAAGTTCAAGCAATTCACCTGCCTCAGCCTCCCGACTATCTGGGATTACAGGCGTGTGCCACCATAGCCAGCTAATTTGTTTGTATTTTTAGTAGAGACGGGGTTTCTCCATGTTAGCCAGGGTGGTCTCAATTGAGCATCATTTATTAGCTGTGTCCCAGCCTCTAACACTTGGTGATGAGATCACTAAGGAAAAATAGTCCAATCCCAATTCAGCAAGTTCTCTGGTCCCACTATCACATATGTTAACTTGAAAAAAAAAAAATCACACAAATTTAGAAAATAGACTTTATTTCTTATAAATGGGTTACAGCCTGCAAGGTGGCCACTGTGATAGGCTGGGAATCACAGCCTTGGCCATCCAGCATTTGCAGGCTCTTCACAGGAGGAGGCACTGGGGCAGGAGACTTATGCTGTGAACAGGTTGGCAAAACATACATATTGAATAGGTTACAGGAGGTGCTATGAATATTCATTAAAGGTCATCCTGATACATGTATATTGAACATGCATGTAACACACAACCCATGTTCACCTTGAGGTGGAGACTTAAAGTTTAAATGTATTACAATTAGGTCCTATATGTCAAAAGGTGAAGGAGACACACAAAGGTATTCAGTATGTAGCTTCTGAAAACTGGCTAGAACCAGTCCATGGCCAGTGGTCTCCAATCAGGAGAAAATTACTGAAATCAGTCTCTTGCCAATCAAAGCTGTAGTTCTGGCTGGTAGAATGGGGTGTCAGTCAGTGCCTGCAGGCTGGATGAGTTGTAATTGTTTTCATATTGCTTACCTCAAGGCCAGTGCTTGTTTAGCTGCTAGAGAAAAATAAAAACCTAGTGGCAGTTAGAACATAGCTTAGAGTATGGTACTCAACCCTTATATG